>NC_133773.1:43706994-44005456 GCF_003597395.2 Chelonoidis abingdonii
TTTTTTTTTTTTTTTATATAGCTTCCTGCTCTGCCTCTAAGGGAGGAAGTTAAACTTTCTTACTTAAATATTTATATGAAAATGAAATAATTCTGAGTTTAACTTAATCTTGTATGGAAACACGTGGAGGGCTTTTTGTTTTGTTTTGTTTTTAGGTTGCACAAATATAGCCGAAACTAGAAGTTGGCAGAGAATGCTGTTTAAAAATATTTTGTCCCAGCGTGTAAAAACTCATCATGTTACAGAATTCTTTTGTTAAAGGTTCAACTATGGCATGTCTCTGCCAGAGTGATGGGATCCATATCAACTTTGTAAGTTTTGGAAAGTAACCGGCATTTTGGGCTTGTAGTTACAAAGGTTAAATTGGAATTTACACATTTAATATATTGCTTGGAATGATACCATGTGTAGTAATTTTTTAAAGAGACAGTGGAAAAAATAAAGCTTACAACTACATTCAAAAATTCACTCGGGCTGTTAAATCATGCCAGAATGAATAGAAATATATGCAAAGACACTTTTGCATCTATCGTTGAAGATCTTGATTTATTCCATGTAGACTTCATCATACAAACAGTATGCTGTAGTTCCTGGATAGTCCTTGTGGTTTATTCTAGGCATCTATCTCTTCTGCTCTCTGTGTGTATGTGTGTGTATATATGTATGTAAGCATCGTAGAATGATAAGCATGACAGATACATGTATATATGTCTATGTACATGTACATGTCTAGCTCTCTGTGATGTTTACCCACATAAAGACAAAGGACCCTAGGTTTTGCAGTGTCAAATGAGCAATTGTATGTGTCGGGCATGTCAAGCTCATTCTCTGCCTATAACATTACCCCCACCTCTGTATTTCCATAATGACTGCCCAGTTGCCCGTGATCACTCCCTCACCTGTTTGTAGCAACAAAGAGTCCTGTGGCACCTTATAGACTAACAGACGTATTGGAGCATGAGCTTTCATGGGTGAATACCCACTTTGTCTGAATACTGCATCTGATGAAGTGGGTATTCACCCACGAAAGCTCATGCTCCAATATGTCTGTTAGTCTATAGGGTGCCACAGGACTCTTTGTCACTTTTTACAGATCCAGACTAACACGACTACCCCTCTGATACTTGTCACCTTGTTTGTGAGGTTCTGTGGGCCTAGTGATAACAATACATAGACCAGGAAGCCAGGAGACAGATCTGAAGCACAGATTCCCCAACTGAGAGTAGGGGATGACAGTTGGAGACACCACAGGCATGGAACTCTCATTGTCAGATTGTGTGTACAGGTGGTGTGAGCACTTGCAAAACCTATGTTACGCATTTGTCACATAGGGCCTACTGCATTCCTCTCTGTATGTATAAATGGTTAAACAAAAGAGTGAAGCATTGATTTAATACTAAATATAGAAGCAGGTTTGTAGTAATACAGGGGAAAGCTTTGCCATTCATCACTGAGATTTTTCTCCTCAAGCATGGCATGTTGTTTTTTATCCTGAAGTTCATATTTTGTCCTCCTTTTCTAAACACCAACTTCCAGTCCTTTACTGATCTTATCTAATAAAATATATAGAGATGACAGGTTTTGTTTCTTACATTTCTTCAATCTGCTCTTCTGTGTCTGGCTAGCAGAGACTGGTCAGCCAATCTTTTGGATCATGGATGGAGGATATACATAAATTATACTGTCTGTCCTCTCTCATGTTGACAGGAAATCCTCATCAATCATGAATTGCAAAGTTCCGTCGTCTTTCCTACAAGTCTGGTTTTTCTTTAATAAACTATTCAATGTTATGACTTTTACTGAACTCTTGTTTTTACTAACCAGAAAGAGGAAAGAAGCACCCTGATTTATATAAATAATATTTTATTTAAGCACATTATTGTAGAGGAGAATATCAAAATAAAAGACCATATGTCTCAAGATGTTGCTCATGTATTTAGGATGCTATAGGCTCTATCTTATCTATGAACTTTTACTTGAAGTAGTTAATAACATTTCAAATACATATTATTAAAAACTGAAGTGAAAGCTGTGTGTTGGTCTTAGATACATATGGTCTCTATTACCATAGTATCTTAGAACCTCAGAATCTTTAATGTATTTATCATCAAAACACCCCTGTGACATAGGAAAGTAATCTAAAATAGTGATTACTGGTCAAGATCTATGTGAATTAGTTGTGGCTCTAATTAAGTATTCAGGTATTTACTGTAGGTACTCTGATGCTACTGTGATGGGCATAGTATAAGAACTTCTAGAATGGATAGCTAGATTCTTTACAGAATGTGAACTGTATTGTGAATGGACTTTTACTTCACTATGTTTGTGATATATATTAGTTCTTTTTCCAAATTGCCAAAAACAGAACACAGCCTTTGAAAAGGAACTGTATTCAGCATAATGAAGAGATTGAAGATTGTTTATTTCTTGCCAAAGATTTGATGCGTCTTTTGAGTAATTGATCTAAGTAACATTTCTGGTTTTGTATCAGTGGGGACTCTTTGCAGGATAATCAGAGTTATTCCATCCCTTTTGGAGTTATCCTTTTCCTAAAGGAGTAAAAATATTATAATAACCTAAGAGAAGATAAAAAATTCAGGCACAGCATTCATTATCATCCCTGAGGTTCTTTTAGAGACAAAATAGGATTATTTGCAGTAAGATGCGAATACTGACTTAAAATCTTTAATTTTCAAATATGATACCCATTTCTAGCTACTTTAAAGCATTTTGGTTCAGTCATGTTTTAAAGAAAATTGAGTTTGCATGGCACCTTGATGTACTTTTATCCACTTGTGTATGAAAAGCCCAAATCTAGGAATACCTAGTTATTGTTTGGTTCTCACTGAATCAGTGGGAAGCAAAGTGCGATTTTAGCACACAGTTAGCTCTCTCTGTCTCCATACCTCCTTCTGTCTGCTGTGCCTGCAACAGTTCATCCTCCAGGCTGCTCCCTATTCTGTGATTTTTTAAGAGTCTTCCATGACAAACTTCATGGGCCTGATTCTCTTCTGATGTAGGGCTTGTCTATATGGTGCATTAATCTGCACTAGTGGGGTGTGGATTCCAGTGTACGCCAGATTGTTGTATCCAGGGGTGGCTCTAGGTATTTTGCCACCCCAAGCACGGCACACAGGCTGCCTTTGGCGGCTTACCTGCGGGAGGTCCCCAGTCCCGTGGATTCGGCAGCACGCCTGCGGGAGGTCCCCTGAAGCCGCAGGACCAGTGGATCCTCCACAGGCAAGCCGCCAAAGGCAGCCTGCCTGCTGCCCTCGTGGCGATCGGCAGAACGCTCCCTGTGGCTTGGCGCCTCAGGCACGCACTTGGCATGCTGGTGCCTGGAGCCGCCCCTGATTGTATGCTTACTGGCCTGTGTGGACCCTGCTGGTGTGCACTAGAAGTTCCCTAGTGCACATTAATGTAGAACTGTTTCAACTATTCAAACAGTAGTACATTAATGCACACTAGGGAACTTTTAGTGCATGCCAGCAGGATCCGCCTGGACCAGTCTGGGTGCAACATGCTAGTGCACACAGACCTCTAGTGCAAACTAATTCGCTAGATAGTCATTACTCTGCTTTTACCCAGTGGAGTCACTTCTTGTTTACGCTGTGGGAGAGGAGAATCAGACATCCTGACTTTGATGGGAGTTTGCATGAGAAAAGACTGAGTAAAAACAGACATCTTGGCCCTCGGGGTTTGGCCCTTGGATTATTCATGTCTTTTTAAAATGTCATTTATGAGTCTTTTTCACTCTTCTGAATGCTGAGTTGGAAAATTGGCACTCCAGATCCATAATCTTCCTTTTAGAGCGCCTCGTTAGGTGCACTCCATGCAGAAACAGTCTTTCAGGTAGTCTTCATCCAGGAAGCCCCACAATTTGCACTATTCACAAACCACAGGATACCATTCTGGTTTAGGTTCCTAATCTGTCTTACACACAACCCCTTACAACATCTATTTGGGAGTGTGGGGGAAAAAGCTAGAAAAGAAGAAAAAAAGAAAAGTGAAACACAGTGTGCAGCCAACCAATCAGTATGACAGTTACCCACATACAATCAGCACCAGCTGCAGCCCAATTAAACTCAACATTCACAGGTGTTCCCAGCAGCCCGTGTGTTAACAAAACCACTTTCTTGAAAGTACCTCAGACTTTAACACAAAAACTCATTTCTTTTTAACGTTCTTGAAAGCTATTTAGAGCACTTTAAATACAAAGAAGCTGAAAAGGACTTTCAACCCGCTGGAAAGAGTTGGTGCTTAATGCCAAAATGGGTGGGAGTCAGCCAAGTTGAATCAGCCAGTTTAACCATTGGTTTGGGGGGAGGAAGGGTTACCCTGAGTGATGCTTATTTAGGAACAGTAACTGGTGCCCATTTTATTTTTAAGATTTAAATCTCTCTATTTTAATATCCATCATATTTGTAATACAGCTGTGAGATCCTGTGTGGCTTTGAGGGGGGTATAAGTTCAGATGGCAAGTGACATTTTTTCTTGTTTCATATAGTCATTTCATAAACTAGCTTCCTTGGCTTGCATAGTAAGATTTGTAAATTAGTTATTTTTCCTCCTGAGCTTAGAGTTCCCTGTGGGTGGTTCAGCTCCTTTGTTAATACCTCATGTTTTTGTTAATCTGCTTTATTAATGTGATTAGAAAGTGAACGATATTCTGAGATATGATCCAAGCAGTCAGACTAATGTGTAATGTAGTTCTCTATCATCCCATTTAGAAAAAAAAACCCATATGTGTAAATATTGTTTTAGTTTTAGCTTATAATAGCACTAATAATTTAAGTACTTTTCTGTGTTCCGTATGGGATTAACAGCTTTCGGCTACACCTCAAACCTTCAACTCCTCCTAGCTGGTTCCTAATCCCCAGGAAATGTCCTGCACCTCTACAATAATTTCTTAAATACATATTGCCTGGTCTGTTGCTAATTGATTAATCACTGTGTTGTTTCTGACTTTCATTAATGTCTTCATCATTTTACCAGTCAGTGCTGCCAGACAAAGAAAATTACTATATTTTATGTTGTGTTATAAATACTATGTTTGTCGCTAGCTTTACCATAACTTCACTTTTTCTGAAGGGGACATCATAATATTCTTATTTTTCATAGCATATAAAGTCCAGCACACCTGTCTCTTTTGCAGTTGAAGACAGAATAATTGGATTTACTAAGGAAGACATTTCATATGGGAAATTTCTTTCTCCCACCCAAACTGAAGTTGTCTTATGTAATCTATTTATTGCTTTTCTCTGACCTTTGTGCTATTGAAAGGATACATACTTGTACTTGCATGTATTAAATTTGCTCTTTTTACTAGGATGGAGATAGCATGAAGTCATTCATAGTTCAGATTATTTTTCCATACTATTTTGTTGTTCTCATTTGCTCACTTTGTTGATGCCTCCCTGAATTTTAGGCCTTTGTGAACAAAACAATATTGGATAAGTGCACAAGAAACCTTACATTACTTCTATCGAAAAAAGCAAATGATTCATTGCATCCATGGTACACTGAAGAAACTTGTAGTTGTGCTTGTGTTCATCTGTCATCTCATTAGGAAAAATTATCTAGTTTCCATCCACATTTGGTGAGACTCAGGGTAAGGTGTTGAAGAGTGTGGCAGAAATCTATCAAATCCCTTTTCCTCAGAAAGTTAGGGAGTGCCCTTTGCATACCTGAGATTGTGAGAAATTGTCCAGGTGTTTCTGAAAAATGGACAGAGGATTTCACATACACTTAACATCACCCAAACTAATTTAAGATCACATATCCCTGTCCAATGTAATCCTTTTGTGTCTCTGAGGGGAAATTTCAAGTGAATTTCCACGTAGGGAAACAAAGTTCCTGGTGGGAGCTCATAGTTTTAAATATGGTGGCAGTGGATTCAAGTTTTCCTGATCTTTTGTAACCTCCTGGAAGTATATCTGCATTTCCCATCAGCCCCGCTTATAGTCTGTGTATGCTGTCACTAAAGAAAGAAGACTCTGTTTTATGTCACATTGCTTTTCTATCTCCTTCTTGTGATGGTCATTTCAAGATTAAGGGAGAAAGATATCAACATCTTTCTCCTTTCGTGGATAAATTAATATTCTCTGTCTGTCATTTTCGGAAATGAGAGCCCAGCTCAAGTTGTTTAACAGGTAAAGACTTTACCATTAATGTACAGACACAGAAAATTCTGCCTTTTCCAAACCCAAGACCAAGTTTCCGTTTTCCACAGAAACCATGACCAAAACACTCTTATGTGCAAACAATAGGTTTGGGTGCACGAAGTATGTTGTGATGAAAAGCACTGACTGCCATTTGCCTCCCTCTCCTAGAAGGTTTTTCTTACTCTTCAGGGCAAGAGCTAGATCACAGAGAGTTGCTTTGGGATTCTGAGTGTAGTCTTCAGGGTGTAATTTTTTGACCCAGAGGATTTAATACCTGTATTTCTAGTTGAATAAATTAGACTTTTGCTGAAAATCAGTGGAAGTGCTAAAATCTTTATTTTTGTGAACTGTATTTCAGGTGGCTCTTAGAAAATCTCAGACTAGTTTACATTATACACAGAATAAATATCTATATTACTTCTAGCATCATTTTCCGAATTCTGGAGACAGCTAAAATTGACAAAATAAAAATTATAAGCATTGCACGAGCAACCACATTTCACTTGCAGTGCATCCAGTCTTTTCATATTGTTGTGGTAGATGTCAACAGGTGGTGCTATTATACATAGTCTTCCAAGTTCCTTTTCTTAGTGTGTGAGCAAGTTTTTACTCTTGGAAGGAATGTTTGTGGTGGTTGGTAATCTTGATTATACGTTATTCTGGCTGGAGACAGACCTGCGCAAGCAGCAGGAATGTTTACTTTGTGTTCCGATTAGAGTCAATTCTGGAGGAAAAGTTGCTCCCCAGTAACTGGGCGTTGGTGATGGGGTGAGATTCCTGGGGAAGAAAATTACCTTACCTGCTGTTCGTGACCAGGACTGGTGTATGTATATAAATAAACAAGTTACACTTAGAATGTACTCCAACTCTGTGTCACTGATTTCTCCTATACTGGAAGCTGACCTGCAATGATTAGGGTTGCCAGGTGTCCTGTTTTCAACTGGAACACCCGGTCGAAAAGAGATCCTAGTGGCTCCAGTCAGCACAGTTGACTAGGCTATTAGAAGTCCAGTTAGCATGGGGCTGGCAGGCTCCCAACCTGGCTCCGCGCAGCTCCCCGGAAACGGCAATGTGTCTCTTGGGTCCTAGGTAGAGGGACGGCCACAGGAGCTCCGTGCGCTGCCCCAAGCTAAGTGCCAGCTCCACAGCTCCCATTGGCCAGAAACCATGCCAGTGGGAGCTGCGGCGGTGTGGCCTGTGAGCAGAGGCAGCATGCAGAGCCGCCTGGCTGAGCCTCCTCCTAGGAGCCGAGGGACATGTTGCCGCTTGTGGGGAGTCACCCAAGGTGAGCGCCACCTAGAGCCCACACTCTGGAAACTCTACCAGGACCCCAACTCCCTCCCAGAGCCTGTACCCCCTTCTGTGCCCCAAGCCGTACCCCAGCCCTGAGCCCCCTCTGGTATCCAAACTCTCTCCCAGAGCTCTCACCCCCTCCTGTGCCCCAGACCCCTGCCACAGCTTGGAACCCCCTTCCACACTCTGAACCCCTTGGACTCAGCCTGGAGCCCCCTCCTGCACCACAAACCCCTCATCCCCTGCTGCACACCTAGCTTACGCCCTCCTGCACACCAACCACCTGCCCCAGCCCGGTGAAAATGAGTAAAGGTGGGGGAGAACGAGCGACAGAGGGAGAGGGAATGGAGTGAGCGGGGGCGAAGCCTTGGAGAACGGGCGGGACAAGGGTGTTCAGTTTTGGGTAATTAGAAAGTTGGCAACTCTAGGAAGGCTTCAGATTTCTACTACTGCTCAGCAGAGGTGCAACACTGATTTCAGAATGGGAAACTAGTGCCTGAAGAAGGGGGAAGAATATTATTCGGGGTAGGAAAGAAATGTAATAAAACAATGAATGCCTTTATGGGCCATATCCTACAAGGTACATAGAAGGCATGGGGGGTGGAAATAATGCTCTGTCAACAGCATTGATTTCCACCAGATTTCCTCGTGTCTTTCTGCCAGGTTTGGAGAGAAGCTTGCTTCCTGGCTCCTCAACTTACTTTCAAAAATTCCTCCATCCCACTAGTCCTGCAACTGTAGAGTTTCTGTGGCCTCCTGGTATAAGGGGAGAGCATGCTGTTGAGCCCTCTCTTCCCTTCTACTGGTTCTGGGGTCTTTCTCTTCCCTTTTCTCTTTGTCTCACTCCATTCTGCATCATGCAGTCTAATACTAATTGTTCTGGTAGGCAGAGGAACTGGAGAAACTGTAATAGTATGTACTTGAACAGTAGAGCTGGGCAAGTAATGCAAGTAAATTTATTAAACCAAATTCAATTTCAAATCACTTTTGTGTTCTCTTTCCAGAAGTGTACATAGAGTTGAATTTTACGAGCGAGAATGCTTGTGGGAAGAATATTTTAAGCTTGCACACTTAAAACTTACTTCAAATTTGCTTTCCTTAATCCTCCACTTCACCTATCTGATATTCTAAGTCAGCAATGGACTATAAATCATACCATGTAATTTACATGACCAATCACAATGGCCCAAATTTTGAATATTGAACAACAGAAAGCCTTGGAGTACATTAATGTATTACAGATTTAGTCAAACAATTTTGAATAATAAAAAGTTTGAGTTTTGAATGTAACTAGAAAAAGAGGCAAAATTAATAACTTTTTTTGTGAATTATTTGCTTTTTGTATCTGAGCAATTCAAATAGTCCTGAAAACCAAACAAAATTTATGGATTTAGTGAGATGTGTTTATATCCTATAATTTTCAAATACTGTGGAGCTTTCTTGCACTGTCCTTAAGAGTAAAACTAGAAATAAAAGAACTCAGTGGCCTTTGGAAGTTAATTATGGTCACTGTTGCTGATATTCTTGGCAAGAGCCTAGAAGCAACATAAAAACATTGAAAGTGTATTGGCTGGTAGGCAAATTCCTCCTCTGTGTAGCGGTATATCAGTGAAACAGAGGGAGATAAAGTAACGTTTGCTTCCTCTTTTTCTAAAGTCTTATTATATCTGCCAAACCGGTGCTCCTCCTCACTCCGCCCTATATTGGAGCTTCCAGCAGTAAAAAAATACACAAGCCATTCACCATTGCATTTCTGCTGGTTGAGTGATATTTTGCTTCAGTAGCTCTAATGTTCTAGATGATTAATGACCATTGTAGGCAGATTTGTCCAAGGAAATCTGTTGTTCTTTGTTTTTCCATTGGTGGATCTGAAAAGACTTTAGAAAACAAATTACCAACATGTAAAAATGAGTTATTCCATTTGGTATAATGAAAAACTAATGCCATGGCATACTATGTATTAGGGAGAAAAGGGCTGAACTTCAAAGATCCACGTTATTTCAAAGTTCAGAGTGGGTTTTTTGGATGTTGTTTTGGTTTAGGCCTATTTTTAGTCTACAATTTCACAATAGTTTGCTCTCCTTCTAAAGGTTTTATTTCATTTTTAGTAGCTTTATAACTGTGATAGATAGGAATTGGGAAATATTTCTCTTCTTCTAGAAAATATGAGTGTAATGGTCAGGATGTTTACATTAGTTTCTAGAACTTTGCATCTCTGTAAGAAGTTGATGCATTGAATCTCAGCAATCCTTCAACAATTCAGTGTCTCTGTACTATTGAAAAGCGTTAAAATACATAACAACAGTGTTTAGCTTCACTGCTCATTAGAGCAGCACAGAACTAATAGTAATATTGTTGTAACTTGACAAAGCCATCTAAATCCGTGCGTGTTTTTTTGTGAAAGCTTCCTAAACATGCTGCTAAATCCTCTGAAAAGCTACTAACGGCTTTGGCAACCATTAGCACAGCATAAGCAGTGGAACTCTTTTCAGTAAGTGAACAAACGGAGAAAATATGCTGAATGGCTGGATAAATGCATTTCAGCTGGCTCTTTCATTTACAGATATAAGGGTGCAGTCAATATCAATCACTGTTTTCCCTGTTGCACTGGAAATCACAATATCTCTTTTCATTCCACAAGCTCTTTTCACCACAGTAATGTGTCTTTAGAGTGACACTGGCATCAGTCTGTTTCCGCTGTCTGAAGTCCAGAGAGCTTAAAAACACATTTCAGAGTATGAGACCATAACCCTCTTCCCCTTCTACACTCCTCTCTCTCCTTCCTTCCTTCCTTCTCCCAGCTTTCCTCTCTGAATTAATTGTGTTTACTTCTTTCCCAGCTTAGGGTTTAAAGAAGAAAGTAGTCACAGGGATTTGGAGTATCTGTTCTTCTGGTTTAGCGACAGAGACGTGTCAGATTGTTTGTTACTGATCACTGGATTTTTAATTTATCAGGTGTTGCAGAGAGTTTAAAAATACTAGAGCAGCATATGGTAATTAAATTAGAAATAACGGTGACATTATGACTGAAGTGTAATGGACTGAGGTTTTTAGTTCGATCTTTTATAGTTTGATTTTTCAGAGGTGCTGAGCACCCACGACTCCCATTCAATAGAAATCAAGTATTAGAAGCTGGGCCACTGTAAAAACCAGGCCATCAGCATATACTAACGTTCTTCTGTGATGACTTCATTTGCCATGTTTCGCTTCAGATCAGGTTTGGTCTGGAAACAAAGGTGAATTTTCAGATTGAAAAAAAAATGTGTAAATTATTTTTGTTTTTCATTTACAGATAACAGCAGTCTGCAGAGAAGCAGCCCTTCTAGCCCTCCAGGAAGATATACAGGCCAAATGTATTATGGGACGACATTTTCAACATGCATTGAGTGTTGTTACCCCTAGAATTCCTGAGTCGCTAAGACAGTTTTATGAAGATTATCAGCGGCAGAGTGGGCTACATACACTTTGAGAAATTAATATGTGCATTTTCACACTCATTGTATGTATATGTGTGTGTGTATGTGTGTGTATATATATATGTAATATACATACACACGCATTTTACCTGTATGCAGCAAATTTTCTTTCCATTCTTGAGAACTTAGGAATTTCTTATTGTAAATGGAATGTCTGAAATCAACTCCACTGCAGAAATTTCATAGTAGAATTCTTTTGTGTTGATTGTGAACTATGTGAATGCAGTGGAAATTGTTGAAAATTTTGTACTTTATAATAAAATGGTATAATCTGCATTATTATAATTCAGATTGGTGGTTTAAATCAGTTTTATCTGCAAATACATATCAGTCTGGAAAAAAAAGAACTCTCGACTCAGTAATTTTTAGACTGATCCTTGATCATCTCCTTGAAAACATTTGCAACAGCAACAAGTGTCCCTAGAGTCTTAATCTTTGTGTGTCTGGTTGTCAGTTCTGCACCAAGGAGCAACACAAAGACTGGGAGTGGCATGAATACATGCTGAAAAATATTCTGAAATCTTTGATTTATGACATCCAAAGAAGTTGCCGAACAAGCCTGCCAAACATTCAGCTTTTCTCTCTCCTCCTTTCTCTCTCCCCCCACCAAAAAGTTAAGGTGTTCCTAATTGATCACAGCACAATGTTTAACTTCAAGTCTTGTACATCTTCCCTTATATTGTAAGGTAGGAATATAAATTAGAAGGGTACATTAGGCTTGTTATAAAGATTGGGAAAATGGACTATTTCTAATTCATGGTTAATTTATAACTATTTCCAGATGTCAGAGAGAGATTTTTTTTAATTAAAAAAAAAATCTGAATATCTTGTTGATTGGAAAAATTGTGTATTTTTTACAGATCTATGTACGATTTTTTCTCTTTATATATATATATATATATAGTGACAAAGTTCCTCCTTTGCCTTGGTGGGTCCTGTGCTTATAGGTGGATTTGCTTGCCTCGGCAGCCCTCAGTTTGACCACTTTTGCTAATGGCTCAAACCTGCCATCCACTCAGCTAACCTCATCACTGGCCAGCATGGGGCAAATGGAGAACAATCCCCACAGGCTCTGTGTCCCACCTAATGGGTCAGGGACAGGCCAGATCCCTTTCCAATTTAGACCTTCCCTTTTGGTGTTTCTCACAGCCCAGGTCAACTCCTCCTGTGTCCAGTCAGGAGTTGGGCGGATGCGGGGAACCCTCTACACTGGTTTCCAGCCCAGGGCCTTGTGAATAGCAGCTGTCTACAGTGTTCCCTGTATTAGCTGCATGACAGGTACAACTCCCTGGGCTACTTCCCCATGGCCTTCCCCAGCACCTTCTTTATCCTCACTGCAGGATCTTCCTCCTGAAGCCTGATCACACTTGAACTCTTCACTCCTCCAGTAACACACACCTCACTCCCTGCTCCTTGCACACCCACCTACTAACTGATGGGAGGTCCTTTTTAAACCAGGTGTCCTGATGAGCCTGCCTGCCATAATTGCTTCTAGAAAGCTCTTAGTTGGCTCCAGGTGTCTTGATTAGCTTGCCTGTCTTAATTGGTTCTAGCAGGTTCCTGATTGCTCTAGGACAGCCCCTGCTCTGGTCAGGGAACAGAAAATTGTTCATCCAGTGGCCAGTATATTTGCCTTCTACCGGACTCCTGTACTCCACAGTCTGGGTCTGTCACAACATATATGTTGATATTGGTATTTTATCTGATATTTAGTCTACCAAGCACTGTACCTTGATCTGTAGAGAACATATTGTAAAACATAATGGGAAAAAGTTGAGAGACGTTTATTACTTCTTGATACGGTGCATGTGAGTAAAACTTGAAAAAATGTGCATTTAAACTGGACCACAAAAAATCTTTGAAATTTCCTAGAAAATCCAATGAGTAAAAATACCTAGTTGATAGAACTTATGCAAGTGACCACAAAAATGGGGGGGGTACAGATACAGATTTTTAAACCTATTTCATAACTGATTTGTTTACTGAAACCATGGCAGGTTGTTTCTTGGACATGTATTCTTGTACCTTCAGTAAACAAGCTGACCAGGTAAAATTACTTGAAGGATAATGAGCTATTGTATACCAGATATGACTAGAAAGGCAGATCGATCGAAAGCAATAATTAAAAAGGAGGGGGGAGCCAAAAGGTGATAAAAACTGAAAGGGTCTGACTTTAT
This sequence comes from Chelonoidis abingdonii, assembly GCF_003597395.2. Lineage (NCBI taxonomy): Eukaryota > Metazoa > Chordata > Testudines > Testudinidae > Chelonoidis > Chelonoidis abingdonii. The sequence continues at coordinate 43,720,105 of NC_133773.1, forward strand.
TTCAATGGATAATTGCATGGTTTGGCTAATGTTTCTTTCAGCTAAGCAGAAGACCCTTCGGGGTCAGAGCATTAACCAAATCACGCTGTTACCTGTTGATGTAAAATAGTTTCAGATTTTATCATCTTTTGGCTTATTTTTTGGATTTATTGTTGGTTTTGAAGAATTTGGCTTCTTATGGTAGTTCGATATTTGTTTTTGCAAGAGTTTTATGTCTATGTCCACACCTTCTGTTCTTTTTAAAGAAATAAGCTTTTGATTTTGTTCACACGATTTCTTTGTTCTGTTCAGTTTCTCTCATTAAATATAGTCTTTAAGGGGCTACCCTTACTTTAAAAATCACACATCTGCCTGCTTTTTAACTTACTCTTGCTACAAAAGTGTCAGATTTCTATAACTGAGAGAGATTAGAGGAGGAAAAAAGTAGTTGTGTACTTTTTGTGTTTAATGGTTAGAACTTAGTCCTAACATAACACAGTTCACAAATCTGGCCCCTAAATATCTACATATTGATCTGAATGAGAGAAATCATTGTTATCATTTCTTGGGAAGTGCTCAGATATCATGGTAACAGGGACCAAAATGAGAACCTGGACTTGGAGAAATAAACATGATGACAAGAGCTTGCAGCCCATTCCATAAGTGAGATTCACATTTATATCAGTGTGATTTCCACTTGTTGTGAAGGCTGCAGAATTGGAATATCAGGCATTGGGGAAACGGATGGGATCTAGCACCCAGCCACCGATTGTGCCTGTGAAAATCATACCTTAGAATTCTTCATTAAATGCACCATCTTTTACTTCCCTCACTTCCCACACCTGATATAGAGCTGTGTGAATTAATAAATGTTAAACTGGAAATATTTTCTCTTTTTGCTGGGCTTGTGGAATAGAAAGGCAGTTTAAGTTTAATTGTAACTTGATTTTTTTTTAAATATGGCAAATTGGTGAAATTCGTCAAATATTTCTGTTTTGCAACTAAATATTTGTTGTGAAAAACTCAGGTAAATTTATGCCAATTGAAAATTAGCTTAGTCCTGATAGTAGATAGTTTGAGGAATAAAGAAATGTATATTGTGCATACCCAGTTGCTTATGAAAGGTACAGTCCAATATTATAATTGAATTGTACCATTTAATCAGAATGCTGCGAAAATAACAGGCACTCTGTGTTGGAAACAATTTTGACAAAAGCTCATTGGCAACAAAAGAACTTCACAACCATTTTGAAAGTGCTTTGGAAAATACTTTGTCAAAACAGCTACTGTGTGTGGCTTGAATTTACATGCCAAAGTACATGATCCTGTAGCATGCACAGTGCCCGCAACTATTGGAGTTAATAGATGAAGACACAATAGGGCAGAGCATTCCAAGGGTATTCTGTTAATGAATTATTTTCAATTATCATTTTTAACACATGAAATTGAGATCTAAACTTTTCATATCATGCTTCACTCAATATACAGTATCATTTATTAGCATTGCGCTAATCTCTTAATTGTAGGAGACCATATAAACCTCAGTATCTCCACACCAAACGGTAAGTTAATGATGGAATTTTACCCATAACTCTGAACATCCTTGCTTCTAGCGAGTTATTCCCCTTCATATTGTTTTGGTACTTTTGTATGATTTAATTTTCATAATTATAGGTTTGGTGAACAAGAAAAATCCACCATGTAAAAGGTCATATCCCCCTTCTCCAGAAGTAGTTTCAGTACTTATTTCCTGACATTCTTTAGGGATAAGGCTTTTCTGTCTCTCCCCCCTGCCCCAATTATCTTTTGGAGCTTATCTTTGGCTCAGACACTGTTTGAGTTGTGGAATTGTTAACATTAAATCGGCTTTTCAATGTTTCAGGCAAACTTTGTTTAAATACAAAATTTAGCTTCATCTTCCAATAACAACATCTTGTGAATGGTGTAAAATGTCTTTCAGCTGGTTTGCCAGAAATGAACAAAATGCTAAAATGTGTTTACTTAATTTGACAAAAGTCCAATCTTGTATTTTCCCTAATGCATGGAACAGATTTTCACTGCAGCTATAATGTACAGTTTTTTAACTCTGTGGAAAAAGAATGTAGTATATTAACATGATTTTCTTTGAATCTCTAAATGAGAATAGAACATAATAGTTGGTTCAAATGTTAAGGGAGAAATTTTGGGATAGATTAGAGATTATTTTTGAAGATTATTCAAGAATATATAACATGTCTGTCCTACTGAATTTTTAATCCTTTAAAGTTGATTTTTCTGGCCTATATATTCTGGGTCTCATCTCTTGGTTTCTGTATTCATTTTAGATGTCAAACTGCAGTTCTGCTTCAGAAACCTAGCCTATATCAAGCAAAGCACTCCCATAAGTAAGCATATCTTGTTTAGAGCTATTGAACTATAGGAAAATACATTTTTTTTTATGGGGCATGCTTCAGACTCAATGTTTAAGGAGTGTAGATGAGGGTCATGAGAGAGCAGTGCTGCTGAGTGTGGTTCTGTAAAAAGAACTAGGCTTAGGGAAGTGAGCACTGCAAGTTGATAGGAAAAACCCCTCAGCTCAGTACTATGGAGGCACTGAAAATTGGCCTAGTAGATATATTGATTTATTTGAACTAATGGACACATTTGTGTCTGGCCCTCAAGGAGCAAGAGGTGATTCAGTGGGTGAAACAATATTGAATTTAAAAAACTGGATTTGCAAAAGTATTCAGTGATTTGGAGTGGCTCAGGTTTTTTTGATGCCTACCGTGAGACATCTCAAAGGTACTTGACTTTCAGAGGTTGGTTACTCAGCGCTTTCTGAAAATTTAAGCCTCTTTTAGGTGTCTCAGTCTGCGCAGCCAAAAACTGAGACTCAACAAAATCGCTAGTCGCTTTTGAAAATCTTGGCCAAAGTTTCCCAAACAAATTGGCCAAGCTAATGATGGACAAATGTAAAAGGTTTGGCTCATTTAATATAAACAGCAAATTTGGACACATAACTGAATTTCTGTAAAGCTTCTGAGGGGTCCCCTTAATCCAGCCTGCTATATAGTCTTAGCAATTACATGCCAACTTTTATAAAATACTATTTTTACCAAATGGTGACTAAACAATTGGTTTCTGATTAATCTCAAAAAAATTACATTTTATGTAAATGCAGCAAATTTCTAAAAGGATTTCCTAATATTGCTATTTTTCCCACCACATGGAATCATGGTCTAAAATAGTCTCCTCTCTTATTCAACTCTCAGATCATCGTATTTCTTTACATTGTCATTATACTTCCTTCACAACATTGTAGCCGAAGGAATTGCACCGTGGATGAATTTGGCCAGGTGCTTAAAGTACATTGAGTTCCTCAGATGAAAGATTCTACATAATTGCAAAATTTTATTATTATGCACATGTTTTGAAAATCTGCCTCAAGTATATTGTGCTTTTAGTTCTCACATTTTAGAACCCGAGCTTGAGTGCATAAACCTAAGCTAAGAATCTCTTCTTCTGATGGTGTGAAAGGGCCAGAAAACCAGCCAACCTCCTTAGCTGACATAGCCCGTTCCTACAGCACCACCGTTCCATGCAACCTCAGCATTGGTGACGTCTAAAGGGCGAGAGGGGAAGGCACCTGGAGTACTCTCAGCTGGCATACTGGCCCTTCGGCAGCATAACCAAATGTCATACCTTAAAGCACCCCAAAGTTGCTCTCAACTATGCTGAGGTCAGGTTCAGCATGGAATCTGCCTCTGGGGAAATGCAGCTGGTTTCTTTCTGACCATGTCGGCTTCTTAGCTGTACACAGAAGATACTGTGTGCAATGGAAAAACTGGGCCTTCCTTCTAAAATATGAGTTTTATATTTGTAGTTAGTCACTAGCCTTTTTTAATATATGTATGTATCATACATAAATCTGTTAATGGCTATCCCTTTTTTCCACCTTTGATATAGAAGAAACTATTGAAAGTAAAGAATAGCAAAGCATTTTAAATGTTAAGGTAAAGTATGGACCCTTTCTTAAAGTGCTCTATCTGGTGTATAAATTCGGATAAAGAACATTTTTGATTTCTAATGTGTACATGGCAGAGACATGCGGAGTTGCAGTTTTAAGTAGGTTCAGTTTTGATTTTGTTAACATCAGGAAGACAAATAATGCTGATTAGTGTTAAACTGAAAATGAGTTTTAATCTTGGATTTGTGTCTGTTGTCTCTGCAACTTCCATTTATTCATTTATTAATCTTCAATTTAGGAAGCCTAATCATGCTTTTTCTGCAGGGTTTTATCCAGTTTCTGTGCACAATATTAAACTAGGTCATTTTTTCCTAAAGGTTTTAATAAATTGACTCCAATGTTCTGCAAAAAACTAGAGGAGATGTTTTTCAAATAAACCTTTCTGCCACTATTGTAGACTATGATTTCAGTGGTTTTACAATTGAAGTAGGGACAGTCCTAGCCAGTGTTTGGATGACAGCTCTCCAATGAAAATGGAAGTGTTGTACGAGTCATCCATTTGGACTAGTATTGAGCCATGATGTTACGGTGTACCATGCTGTTAGGGGTCCCTTCAAATGAAATATGAAAAACAAGATACTGACCACTTGTACTCAATTAGAAGCTGTGCACGAAGACAGTAGGGGCATTAACCTTAGTGTTTTCCCCAAATTGTGTAATTATATCCTATCCATCTGAGCATTTTTGGAAAGCTACTGTATTCTTCTCTTCCAATCAGAAACTGTGTCTAGCAGTTTCTACCTTCCACCTTATCACATTTTTATTTCACTGTTGGGGAGGTGATCTCTGTGTGTAACTTTGTATATCAGTTGTGTGTGTAAAAGAGCTCTGGTACCGTTTGAGATTAAAGAAGCTATCTGTGAATTTAAGATGCAAGTACAGAACTGGGATCTGCAGCACTGGGACATCCCAATGCTACTGCAGAGACGGTTGTGGTAGGTCCACTGAGGTTCTCCCATTCTCTGTTGTGAGGAATTCTAAAATGGGGTTTGGAAGAAGAATGGAATAAATTGCTCAAACATTTTTTGGGAGAGGAGTTACAGTGCAGTCTCGAAAGCTTATGCCCAAATAAATCTGTTAGTCTTTAAGGTGCCACTGGACTCCTTGTTGTTGTTTTTGTGGATACAGACTAACACGGGTACCCCCGATACTATTCTAATTCTGTGCACTGTGCATTTACATGGAAAGATATTGATTATAGCAGTCACGAGTAAAAAAGATTCTTAATATTTAGTATGTGTTGTAAAGGCCTATGGATTCTGAAATAGATTAGCAAACAAACAAATCCTTTAATGTCATGGAATGCTTCCCTCAGCATGAATGGGGATTAATCTGCCAAAGCAGCAAGTTCTGCGTTTATTATACAGCAGAGATAATAAGCAGTTTCCTTTAAAAATAATGTTGCAAAAGCATTTTGGTGGTTTTTATTGTTTTTGGTTTTGATAAACTGATCCTGTTAATATGGTTTGCTTTAAGGTAGTTACTGTGGTCCTGGCACATTCACCCATAGCCTATACAATTTAAGCTAACTGAATGTTGTCACTAATGTTTGGTTTAAGGAGCTCACTAACACTTAATCCACAGATGTATAACACATCTATCATTTTCTTCACATTGGTGCAATCTTGCTTAAGCTATCTGCTTTCCATCTGAAAAGTGTAGAAACAACTGGTTACCTCAATCTAATTCCACTTTCATGCATTCAGCATATGTAATTCTGTAAAAAACTACTTTGTGAACATGTAACACATGATAGTAACCAGTTACATTTTCATTACAAAGGGGTGTTTATTGTCCTTTGGGGATGAATGGTAATCAAGAATCAGCTGGTAGTGCCAAGTGCCTTGATAACACAATTGAGCACATACAGCTTTGTTAGGCCTCTTCTTGCACTTCATAGGGAGAATTAAAACATCTAACTGATGGAGATTTGCTCTTTCCAAACTTAATTGGTCTGGGGCTGATTTTTCAAATAACTTGTCTAATAGGTGATGGAAAGGTAAGCATCAGAATCAGGAGTGCATTAATATTAAACTCTTATTTTAAAAAAAGAAGAGGGGAGAGGAATGGTGGGAAAATGAGCACAAGAATTAAGAGGATTATCCTAATGTTAAACACTTCGTGATTTAAACATTAAAAAGGAAGGGGAAAAACACCAGGTGGAGTAAAATGGAGACTAGTTTGTTGTTGCACTAGAAGTGTGATTCATCATTCCAGTTTCATGGTGGTATAAGTGCACTGATTTCAGTGGGGTTTCACTGGCATTAACTTGAGTAAGGTAGTGGTCATTCAGGCTCTGTGTTAGGAAATGTGATTCTCTGCTAGCTCCAAACTGATTAGAATTCTATTTCTTCCCTATTGGCCCAATCACTGCTGGATTAGCAGATGTGTGTTGCTTGATTCTTTTAAATATCCAATGGCAAACATTATAATATTCGGTTCTTTCAGATTTAGGAGCTAACTTCACCCAGGCTGACACTGGCTTCTGGGCACTGACCTCTCTGGGCCTTTTTTCCCAAAGACAGAAAATCCACTGTCACAATCTCCTCTTTGTAGGGAGGCTGCACAGCCCCTAAAAATGAGTGGTGCTGGTTGGAGAAGGGTGCGGCTCAAGGCAACTGGATGCACTGATTTAGCACAGTCTCCCTGCCACTCTGGTGGTGAGACTTCTGTGAAGACCCCAGTGAATTTTAAACTTGCCCCAGCATGATGTTTGAGGGATAGCAATAATGGATATATTGCCTGCCTTTGTTTAAGCGTGCATTCCTCAGAGGATAGAGTGGGTCTCACTAGTGCAGAGAAGTGAAATAAGCACACACAGACCAACAAATGTACAAAACCCTACTGGGGCTATATCTGACCCCTGGAATCTTAATGTCACCCCCACCTGGGATTTTACTTTGTTGTTGTTGTTAACTCCCTTTCCCAAGAAAATCCCATACCACTGTAGCATATGTGGTTTAATCTGTTATGAGAGCTGGTTGACCACTTTTTTACAAACCAGTTTTTTCATTAACAAAAGGGATTTGAATGAAGACAAAATTTCTCTCAGAAAAAATGTCAGAAAAATTATTTCAAACTTTTTAAACAAAATTCTTTTTTTGAAAATTTCAAATTTTTTTGTTCAAAATGAGAAGAGTCCCATTTTCTCTAACAATTTTACTTTTTTGCTTTTTTTTTCCATTTAGGAAAAAGAGGGAGGATAGTAAAAAAAAAAAACAAAAAAAAACGGGGGGTGGGGTTTACAACCTCCCAAACAAGCAAACAAAAACTTATGACCAGTTTATATTTTCCACTACAGAGGAGAGTTTCAAAATAGCCTAAGAGACTTGATCTCCTAAAACCCTTAGACAACTTTTGAAAATCTTCTAATCTTCTAATTTTTGAAAGGTCTTTTTAAAAAAATAAATAAATAAAATATATGGGTGTAAGCTAAAGCTAAACATCTCTTAGGTTTTTATCTACTGTTGCACCTATCAACATGGTATCTAAGCACTGCACAAAATGAAAGTGCATAGAGAACTCAGAAATGTTTTTCTAAGTCTGTTCCTCCAGAGCAAAGGAGTCTGACTTTAAAAAAAAATCCTACACATACACACATATAAATATATTTGTTTGTTAATTAGTAGGAGGAGCATTTTGGAGAAGGCTTTGCATGGAAGTGTTCTGTATACCCTGAAATTAACATGTTCAGGCTTGGGCTCAGTCTGACCTTTTATATCAAGGAGTTCCACAGCCAGGATCCTGCCATTGAGAATATTCTGTTTCTAGTGCCTCGTAATGATCCTCTGCGTCATCCCAATGGAACTTGTTTCTCTCGGAGGATTATGAAATGTAAAGCGGTGTCTAAATCTCTAGGTCCAGGTATATGAAGAGCTTTGTAAATCGGAACCCATCAGGACTTTGAACTCTGCACTGAAATTAATAAGGAGCTTAGTGAAGTTTGCAAAGCATGAGCTTGGTATGTTCAAGTTGGCTGTTGTAATGAGGCATGTTGATACACACTGCACAAACTTCAGGCTTTTTGCAGCAGTTGGATCCAACCCCATTGAGCGTGAGATGCAATATTGCTCTCTGGACGAGATGAAACCATGGCTCACTGCAGTTAGGTCCTCATTGGAGAGGAATGAGCAAGGCCTCTTAATTAGGCCAAAGAGGGAGAAGTCTTTTCTCACCATGTGACAATGTGTGTGTCCAGGAGTAGTAAGGAATCTACCGAGACACAGAATTCACACCATCTGTAATCTGATGCACTTGATCATTGTCAAATTCCTCAGAGTTTCCTACTTTGTACAAGCATCATTTCTGTCTTTCCTGAGTTGATCTCAAGCCAACTGCTGTTCTCCTAGGTGAATTAAAACACATCCATGCATATAAAATGTAAGTAAAATTAGGTTCCCAATGGCACCTGAGGCACCTGAAAATTTTATCCAACATCTAATTACTCACGTGATTTAAAAAATATTCTTTACTGAGATAAAAATAAAATAACTATGTTTGGGCAGGTTTCCTTCCTTTGTGAATGCTTTTAAATGACGAAACAACTTCAAAATTTCCTTCTAGGCTACTTTTCCCACTGGCTAAAAACCCCTACAGAGCTGGGAGTCAGGAGACCTGTGCTGTATTCTACTCTGTCACTGACAGTGATGATCTAGAGCCAGTTCCCACCGGTTCCCATGAACCGGTTGCTAAAATTAGGCATCCGTGGAGAACCAGTTGTTAAAGGGCCAGGAGGTGAGCAAAGAACTCCAGTCCATGGGCTGGACCATCGTGTTGCTCCCAGGATTCCCAGCTGGGGAGGCTGAGGCTCCCGGGCCCCTCCCTCACTCCGCCCCAGCTGCAGCGTGGCCAGCTGCCGGCACTAGCTGGGCAGCTCAGCTGAGCTCGGGAGTCCTCCTGCTGCTGCTTTTTGAGTGGCCCGGCAAGGTGTGTGTGTGTAGGGGGGGGGTGTTGCAAGCTCCATGGCTGGCCAGAGGGGAGGGGAGAGGGCAAGTAGGGCAATTGGCCCACGCCCTGCAGGGGCCCCCGGGCTCACAAGTATGTCTGCCCCCCGCCCCGGCCCCCCCTTAAATCAGAACTTTTTATAGGGAATCGGTTGTTAAGATTTTGGCAGCTCATCACTCGTCACTGACCATCATCTTAGGAAAGTCACTTTACCTCTTTGAGACTGTTTCCCTTTCTGTAAATGTGGGGTAATTATACTTACCCTTCATGGTAAAGTACTTTGAGATCTCTGGTTGAAAGTACTGTATCAACATAAAGTTACACTATAATTATTAAAACCTGTATATGTTAGAGAGAAGATTTACTTAGAAACTTGTTTTTGTCTTGGTTTAGCACATCCAGATTCTTCCTACAGACTTATCTAGGGTACATGTAATGGGAAACCAATGATCATTATGATTTCCAAAGGCAGAATCCGACTGTGTTGACATCTTTGTCCTAGGGTGCATTAGGTCTGAAAAAATAGTCCTCCAAGCAAAATCAATTTGTTTTTAATTTCTTAAAAATATAATTTGTCATTTGTTTATTTGAGCAGAAAGGATAGAGGGTGGATGGGGGTTAAGAGGAATAAACTAATAGTGTAATACACTCTTGATGAAAAAGGGACAGAGACTAACAGTGATTATATAACAAGTTAAAACTTCCTCTGGGAAATTCTCCATGTCAGTCTCGGTTTCATACAAGTCTGTACATAGCCTTTATAAGAATTTGTATAAAGTTGGGTGGGGAAATAGAGGGAGTTGGAACAGAATTTAGTTTCAGACTAAAGTCTAGTTATGATGAAGTGTTTTCTTTTTATTAAAAAAAGGTGGGGGCTTGCGCCTTAGCAGGTAATTTCAGCAAAATAATCCTTTTGTGTTGACTATCTCTGGCACCTTATTCTTCTTTGAGTTATTGTTCCTATGGGTGCTCCATGTAAGGGTGTGTGTGTATCCATGCACTCTTGAATGGAGATTTTTCGGTTAGTAGAGCCTGCGAGTCCATGCCTGAGCAATACATCTCCTTGTGCTCTGGTACAAATGTACTTCAATACCTTCTCAACTGCCTGCCTCAAGACAGAATTCTTCTTTGAGTGCTTGCTCATGTCTATTCCACAGTAGGTGCGCATGCTAACCATGTACACCGGTGCCAGAAGTTTTTCCCTTAGCAGTATCCATGGGGGAGCACTGCAGCACCCCTGGAGTGATGCCTCCATAGCACACTATAAGGGGAGCTGTGTGCTCCCCCCACCCTCATTTCCTTCTTGCCGCCAGTGAGGGTGCGTCGGAACTACTCGCTCCAGCTTAGCTACGCTGCAGCTCATCCCCGAACTCCTTCATTGTTAGTGGTATCTGTCTTCGTTAGTTCAACAATTTTCAGTTTAGTTAGTTAGCATTCGACCCGGGGCATGCCCCATGCCCCAGGGTTTAAATTGTGCGACTCTTGCAGGCCTTCAATGCCCAGAAGTGACCCACATGCCGACTGTCTCTGCTGCTTGGGTGAGTCCCACTTTAGTGACTGATGTAAGATCTGCAGATCCTTTAAACATAGAACTAAAAAAGAAAGAGACATTAGACTTCGGGCCCCTCTCATGGAGTTGGCACTGGCACCAACCCTGGTGCGTGGAGCGGATTCAGCACTGGGCACCTCGTCTTCAATGTGCAGTGATCCCCTGGCACCTTCCGGTAGCCGGCACTGCTCCCCACCTAAGAAACAGAGAAAGGCCCCGTCTTCTCAGCGGCATTGAGAGAAAGCAGGGGGAGACTCTAGACCCACGTCGGGCAGCCCCGGTTCCTCCCTGGGCCCCAGACCTCTGACTCAAGTCAAGCGGAGCAGCCCGGTTGCTTCGACTCAGGCCTCTCCAGATGTCCGGATACTTTCAACGCTGGAGGCCCTGCAGGCGGCCCAAGATATTATGACTCTGCAGGTACCCGTGGCACCACTGGGACCTGGGCTGTGCTCTAGAGGCAAGCCGCTGCTGGGCTCTGTACAGGCGACCTCCACCCAATGCAGATCCCGCTCAGGGGACTGCTCTCAGACCTGCTCGCCGCTCAGTGTCCTGTCAGGACACAGCCTCCAGCCTCTGCTTTCGTCACCCACTAGGTTGTCTGGTCAGGTGCCATCAGATTGGAGTTCCAGACACCATGCTGAGCAAAGAGTATTGACAGGACAGGCACAGGCACCGTAGGCACTCCCCTTCTCGTCAGAGCTACTGTAGCCGCTCCCGACGTGGGCACCGTCGCTGTTCACACTCCAGCTCTCTCTCCTCGAGGCACCGTGCCCATGACTCCCAGCGGGGATCACCAGCTCCATGTCATCACAGATCTAGGGGTCGCAGCATCTCAAGAAGTAGTAGCTCAAGGCGGCACCGTTCCTCAACGTTGGAATCCCAGTCCCGTGGCACATGTCATTCTCGGCACCATCAATTGTACCGCTCCCATGGTACTGATAGGTCGTTGGTAACCCCGACCTCAACCCACACACGGCCCCCTATGTCTCAGCCCGGCCAACCCAACCAGCGGATGCTGCTGGTGCCACAGCATAGTCAGTGGCAAGGGCCCCCATGGCAGGACCAGTGGTGCCAGTGGGCCCGTTGGTCCCCCGTGCATGCCCAGCCAGGGGCTCATTTGGTAGCAGGGGTGTTGGAGGCTCCCTCTGCCTCACCATCCAGGCCTCCAGGGGATAGATTGGCAGGTCACGGATCCTCGGCACTGCATGCGGAGTCCTACCAGGGTTGGATCTCACGGTGCCAGACGACATGCAGTGCTGCGTACCAGCTTCCTCTTCCAAGCCTGAAGACAAGGTTGCAGCCCAACCCCTCTCTGCACCGCAGGAGGACTTCAGGGTTCACCAGGAGCTACTGAAGCGAGTAGCATCGAGCCTCCAACTCCAAGCTGAGGAGATGGAGGGATCCTCAGACTCTCTCTTCAATATCCTCTCTCACCTTCAGCACTGGGCAGAGTGGCCCTGCCATTGCACAAAGGGCTGGCTAACATTTCTAATGCCCTCTGGCAAACGCCGGCCTCCCTTGTGCCAATATTGAAGAAGGCAGAATGCAAATATTTTGGGCCCACGAAAGGGCACGAGTATCTCTATACCCACCGAGCCCCCAACTCCCTAGTGGTGGAGTCTGTAAATCATAGGGAGAGACAGGATGAACCAGGTCCCACACCCAAAAACAAGGACTCTAGAAGTCTGGACTCATTTGGTAGGAAACTTTATTTGTTGTCCAGTTTCCAGGTCTGAGTGGCCAACCACCAAGCCCTCCTCAGCCATTATGAGTTTAACTTGTGGGGGTCACTTCTGAAATGTGAACCCTCCCTTCTGGATCATGAAAGGAAGGAATTTAATGCTCTCGTGAAGGAGGGTGCCACTGCTGCGAAGGCTGCTCTGCAGGCGGCATTGTACGAAGCTGACACAGCTGCTCGGTCCATGGCTTCGGTGGTGTCCATGTGCAGGGCATTGTGGCTACTGCTGTCCGGGTTCTCCACAGAAGCGCAGTCTGTGATGCAGGATCTTCCCTTTGATGTGCAGAAAATGTTTCGGAAACTCATATACTACATGCACTAGAAATTCACATACACATACAGCTTCTAATTTCTTAAATTTTCCAGCAGCAGCAGTTTGGAAAAGAAGTAAGACAAATAAAAATAAGATTTTTCAGATAAGAAACCTATAAAGATAGGTTAGTATTTAAGCCTATCATCCCTAATAGTGACTCTCTCAGGAGTTAAAAAGTGATCATGTCCACAAGGAAGCTATTTCACTTATCTTAGGGTATCTGCACATAAATACCAGTTGAATACAGTAATAGAACATAATTTACGCTCAAGCTAGGGAAGAGATTTGTGGCTATTCTTTAGGTTCTTATCTTCTGTGACTATGAAAGACTAATAAAACTGACTTGTTTTTTAAACAAACAGGCAAGACAGGAAATAAGTACAAATACTGAATTAATTCTGGCAGTAAAATCTATGCTAGGCACCTAGCATAAAAAGCCCAACCATTTTATAAGGCAGGAAACATCAAGCAACATGTTCTATTTGGTGCTGCTCCTTGTCTTACATGTTAGAGCATTTACCAAAAAGAAAAAAAAACAGAGTAAGGAATGAAAAATACAAAACCTAGGGCCTGATCCAGCATCCAAAAACTCCTATTGACTTTAATAGTCATTGGATTAAGCCCTTAATCACCAAACTGTATGCATACTTACTTATTCTCTATTTAAGTGGATTTTTTTGGCCCAGATTTCACCTCTGTAAATATATGCAAACAACGCTAGGAAAAGGTATAGTATTAACCTCATACAAAACACTACAATATTCTATGGTAATGGTCCACAAACACAGTATAGCTTATAGTGGTGTTACCACTTCTTTTGGAACATTAATATTTGTACTTTAAAAAAAAACAGATTGTTTTGGTATAATTTTAAAAACAACTCAGTTTCAATTTGCCAGGGTGGGGAAGAGATGGATACCACCTCATACTGTACCTTGAGGTATTATAAATAAAATACAAGTTTTACCAATAGACAAAGATTTATGCATTAAAGTTTCCTTGGCAGCTCAGAAGTAGCAGGTTTAATGCAACAGAGAAACAAACAAATATAACAGAAGAGGTTTCAAAGTACTAAGAATCTAAGAGGAGCAAACATTCCCCCACGTAACATCCGGTGTCATAACATAAATGAGTTAGCATAGTATCCGAGGTAAATCTATGCACTATCACTTGATGAAGTATTTATGTTCATTGTCAGCAAGAGCTTCCACTATTGTTTGCCCTCTTTTCTTCTTTTTCACTTACTGCTTCACCTACAACTTCATTTTTTTTCTTTGCAGTAGATGCTCAGTAGCTGTTGGCAGGTGCGTGATTTTTGAGAAGAGAAGTAAGGTAGGATTTGATCTTTGTAGCTAATTCTGATCCATATATTCTCCCCATTGCTGGAAAGCTGCATGGTCCATAAACAGTTTTAGTCAGAGAGTTGCCTTCATTTGAACTGTAACACAGGGAAAGGAGAGCTTCTCGAAGTGTATCTGGGTAAAGTGCGTGTGTGTATTGTATTGAATTTTGATGAGAGAATTCTTCCCCTTGCACATTAAAAGCTTTTAAGGGATAATCTCAGTCAAATCAAAAATATATTTGAAACTTCAGGACAGTTTTCCTCTCTTTGATGCTTCCAGAGGAGACCAGGTTGCATGCTGGAATTTGGACCTGGTTCAGAATATCACAGAGTTCCAGTCCACCTCCCATGGAAGTTACTGGAAGTTTTGCTATTGCCTTCAGTGGAAGCAGGATTGGGCCCTTACTCTCTTAATCTCTGCGAGAGATAATTGCTGTTAAACAAAGAGCACCAGTTCAAGATGTGACTAGCATACTGTCATATGGTATTACTGAAAGCAAAGTACACCAAACCACATCAAACATGTAAGCAATATTTCAGCACTTAATACTTCCATTGCCAAAACACTAAATAAAGTATTTGGGAGGATTAAGACCCAGAGAAGAAGTGGTAAGAAAATGTGGATTAATAGCAAAAGTACATAAGATCTTCTCATATGAGTATACAGCAAACTGTTACTGGGAACTGTAATAAGAATGGAACATGTAGGAATGTTGATAAGAGACTGATCTTCAACACCTCGCTTCAGCTACATGGGTTAGTTAAATGAGGTTATACCCTTGATAAGTCAGTATCCGTAAGTTTATAAATCAAAGGGTCAGACCTAACAGTCAGAAATATAGGTGTGACAGGTTTGACGCCTTGGGCTGCCACCTGATGTGCTGAGATACCACTGAGTCTACCTGTTCTGCCACATGAGCCCCCTTTAACCTGTCTTGCTGAGCCAGGCTATTAAAGCCTCCTCCAGCACACACACAGGCAGGGCCACACCCAGCTGCAAATCAGCTCTGGGAAGGCTTAGTTTAAGGGACTTGCTTCAGCACTCAGGTGTCCACCTCCCTTGGAGTGCAGACCCAAAGATATATTATGAAATCTGCCTGCTTCCTCAGTGTGGAAGAAGTTATACACAACTTCTCACACACCCCCTCAGTTAGAAATTACAGAAACTGGATTATTATAAATAAAACAAATTTTATTAACTACAAAAGGCAGATTTTACGTGATAAAAGGGGTAGCAAACAGAACAAAGCAGATTACTAATCAAATGAAACCAAACACGCAAACTAAGCTCGTTTCAGTAAAGAAATTGGTTACAAATTGTATTTCTCACCCATGATATTGTTGCAGGCAGATTACAGAAAGTCTTGAAAGGCTGCTGCACTGGTCTCCTTCTTGAGACCTCAGATATTATTACTAACAAGCTAGACACTCTCCCAGCTTGGGTTCAGCCCTCCTCCCCTCAGTTCAGTTTTTGCTTCTAGGTCTTTTTCAATGTCTCTTTGAGTGGGGAGGCAGAGGAGACCCCTGATGATGTCACTCCCCTGCTCAGCTTGGAGTTGGAGGCTCGACGCGATTCGCTTCAGTAGCTCCTGGTGAGCCCTGAAGTCCTCCTGCGGTGCAGAGAGGGGATGGGCTGCAACCTTGTCTTCAGGCTTGGAGGAGGAAGCTAGGTACGCAGCTCTGCATGTCGTCCGGCACCATGGGATCCACTGTCCTGCCTCATATAGCTCTTGTGTAAGGCAGGAACCCTTCGTCTTCTAGTGGAATACCACTGGCATTCCAAAAGGGGAAAAGGGATATCCAGCACCAGGTGATTCAGACCCTGGTCTCTGCACGGCTGTGGCAGCCATTGCTTGTAGGCTGTCTCCAGCATCCACAGGAAGACAAAGCTCTTTCACAATCCATTGTTTCTGCTAATGGCCCATTAGCCCTGTCTGGGTTTTCCATTGTTGTACCTGAAGGGTCGGTTGGGTTTGATACCCAAAGTAACACATTTGAAATACAGATACATAGTTAATATTCCTAACTTCAGATACAGAAATGATACATGCATACAAATTGAATAATCACATTCAGTAAATCATAACCTTTCCAATGATATCTTACATGAGACATCTTGCATAAAGTACATCTCAGTTATGTCATATTCATATTATAAGCATATTTTCACAAGGAATATGGAATGGAATGTGTCAATACGCATCTCTGCTATCAGAACATGTCCCAGCATGTCTATTTGATTTGGGCCAAATCCAGGTCCCAGTTATGTCAATGACAAAATTCACATTTATTTCAGGGTTTAGTCCCTAGACTGGTTGTCTTTTGTGAGCTTTTTCATGTAGGTCTATGGGCCACATCAGCTCGTATTTTCATGCCATTACATTTCATGTTTATGCAATGAAAGGGAGCCCGATAATCACCATTTTTGTTACAAGCTTCATGGAAAGGGGTTAAGAGCCAGAGAAACTTCCTCCCTGCTCCCCTCCCTGAGTTACAAGATCATGCTTAAAGGTCTTGCTGAACCTCTCTTTGAATCAATAAATCAGAATCGAGAATTAGTTCTGTCTGTGACATGGACATAACTTTTATCTTCCCTATGGTAGCTGTTACTGCTGCAAAAACAGTATGGGAGCCTCAGGTCTTAGTTATTGACACACCATTCTTGAGAACAACAAAGGAGATTGTATTCATTAGGCCTGACTTGTCATTCTTACTAAAAGCAGTCTTGGGTGTCCATGTATATTTTCAAATCAAATTAGCAACGCTATTCCCGAGACTTCATTGATCTGACAATGACAGATTACACTTTCTAGTGAATGGTAGGCATTCCACAAAGATGCAAGACACATTATAAAAGTCAACAGTTTCATTTCAGCCAGCCAGGTTAGAAGAACTCCTAATACCCAGGTCTTCGGTAGTGGATGGACAATATAAACAAATATGCAGTAATTTATTTAAATTAGCGCAGAGCTTTCCCACTTCCCTTGATAATGTATTCCAAACTCAGGGAGTGGCTGCTGTTTCAACAGAAAAGGGAAAGGTTTGCACCTTAATTGCTTTGAAGTGCTATGCTATTTCTCAGTTATGGTAGATTTCCTCTGGCTAGTTTTTATCCACTATAATTAAAACAGCTACCTTCTTTCACCCAGCTCTCAGCACATACTTATACAACTAATTTTACAGTACTTAACCCCACTATGAGCATTTCTGCAGCTCCAGCAGTGTGTTACTTAACTGTGCTGCAGAAGAAAGCAAGAGAAAATGAAAAACAGGTGTACTGGCTTTAAAAGGGCCCTCATTTCTATTGACAGGCATAAGGATATATACCAGTCATGCTCCACCTATTGAATCAGCACATTATTTAAATGAATGTTATGTTTTTTTTACCATGTGTAACAGGGCTGGATGTCATCCGAGCACCTGCTTATGGCCAGGGAGTGCCTCTGCAGTGCCCTGCCCCTCTTTTCCCCTTCTTCAGGCTCCTTCAACAATTTCCACACAACATCTTTTGATCTCAGCCCTTCTTGGGGTCTAAGTCTTTTTATTAAATTAACAAAGTTTTCAAAAGAAGCAGAACACAATCTTCCCCACAGGCTGGGCACAGCCACTCCTTCTTAGGAACTGTCCCTCCCTTGGGGCCACTGCAGGAGACCCTCTCTCCCTGCAGCCTCATTCTGCAGCTTCCTACTATCTTTACCCTGGGATCACTGGATTCAACCCAGGTGTGGCTTGTTCTGTAATCAGGGTTGGCTTAGCCCCAAGATCTCCAGACAAGGGGCAAGTCACCCTGTTACACTACTTTATTATGTCATGCTAAAGAAAAAAGTGCAGCCAAAGGAGCCAATGCAATTTGGGGTTGGATGTCATGGCTTATAGGGGACAAGATCTAGCATATTTTTTAAACTTCCGCAGACGTAGTCATATGTGATAAAGGATCTGCTATAGGAAGGGAAACAGGAACTACTTCACAGTGCGTAATCCCACATTGTGCCCTTTGCCATAGAAATGAGATTTCACATTGAAATGGCTCAGTTATACTGCTTCCTTTCTCATAAGGAAAACATCTGGAAGCTGGGAGCTGCTTAGGCATCTGCCCCTACATGTGGTAAGTCACGAGGTAGAAACTGGACAAAGAATGGGTGTTGGGTCAGACAGCAGACACTGAATAAGAGGTAGAGCAAGGGACGCAACTGGGCAACTATTGTGGCATTAAAAGACCAATAGATTGTTTATGTGGCTTTCCATCAATTTGTCTTTTTATTTCCTCTCTCTGGCCCCCATCTCAATTAATAACAGTAACATTTATCACCACTAGAGCACTTTCCATCTTCAATGAGCTTTAAAAACACTAACTATTTAATTCTTACAATCGCCTGTGAAATAGGAAAGTATTATCTTCTTATTATAAAGATAGAAAACTGAGAAAGGTTAAAAGAGACAGTCCATGTTAAAAATCATAGATTTAAAAAATTCCCACTTCTGTCACTAACAATTTCTCTGAAAACATTAAAAAAATTATAATTAATTTTCCACTGTTGGTGCTGTTTTTTTAATTGTGGCATTTCTCTCATCATGAGGCAATGTCTACACTATGAGTGCTTTGCTAGTATATCTATACCGATAAACTATACCAGCAAAGTGCTCCTAGCATGGACACAGCTTATTCTGGCAAAACTGCTCTTCAAGGAGCCAGTCCTCGAGGTGCAGTCTGCTAACAAGAAGGCCCTGGCCCTTTTCTACTCCCCAGTCCTTCATCTCAATATAGAGAAATCAACTTTGACAATGTAATGCACCAGGGCCACCCGAGATTCTGTGGTAACCAAAGCAGCACAGTATGAGGATGAGGTAACCAGCCCTTTGTGGAAAAGGAAGTGGTTCAGGACTATTCAGAAAAGCTGGATGAGCACAAGTCCATGGGGCCAGACGTGCTGCATCTGAGGCTCCTAAAGGAGTTGGCAGATGTGATTGTAGAGCCATTATCTTTGAAAACTCATGGTGATCCAAGGAGATCCCAGATTACTGGAAAAAGGCTAATGTAGTGCCCATCTCTAAAAAAGGGAAGGAGGAGGATCCAGGGAACTACAGCCCAGTCAGTCTCACCTCAGTCCCTGGAAAAATCATGGAGCAGGTCCTCAAGGAATCAATTCTGAAGCACTTAGAGGAGAGGAAAGTGATGCGGGAAGAGGGCAGCATGGATTCAGCAAGGGCAAGTCATGCCTGACTAATCTATTGCTTCTATGATGAGATAACTGGCTCTATGGATGAGAGGGAAGCAGTGGATGTGTTATTCCTTGACTTAGCAAAGCTTTTGATACAGTCTCCCACAGTATTCTGCAGCAAGTTAAGACGTATGGGTGGATGAATGGACTAGAAGGTAGATAGAAAGCTGCTAGATCGTGCGAGCTCATGGATATGATCAATGGCTCCATGTCTATTGCAGCTGGTATGCAAACGGAGTGCCCCAAGGATGGTCCTGGGCTGGTTTTGTTAATATCTTCATTAATGATGTAGAGGTGGCGTGGACTGCACCCTCAGCAAGTTTGCAGATGGCACAAACTGGGAGGAGTGTAGATAGCTGGAGGTAGGGATACGATACAGAGAGACCTAGACAAATTAGAGGGTTGGGCCAAAAAAATCTGTTGAGGTTCAACAAGGACAAGTGCTGAGTCCTGCACTTAGGATGGAAGATCCCATTCACTGCTATAGACTAGGGACCGAGCGCCTAAGGGAAAGTTCTTTAGAAAAGGACGTAGGGGTTACAGTGTACGAGAAGGTGAATACGAGTCGACAGTGTGCCCTGTGGCAAGGAAGGCTAATGGCATTTTGGCTGTATACGTAGGGGCATTACCAGCAGATCGAGGGATGTGATCATTCCCTCACTCGGATCATTGGTGAGGCCTCATCTGGATACTGTGTCCAGGTTTGGCCACACTACTGGAAGGATGTGGAAAATTGGAAAGAGTCCAGCAGAGGAACAAAATGATAGGGGGCCAGGGCCACCTGGGGGCGGGCAGGGGGCAATTTGGCGTCAGGCCCCGGCAGAGTGGGGAGAGCGTCCCATGCAGATATTTTTTGGGGCCCTGGAACTGAGGGGGGGTTGCTTCACTCAGTCCGGGGGCCCCAGAAACTAATCTGGGGGCCGGACCCTGACGCAGAGCTTCTTCACCGTGGTCATTTGGCAGCAAATTCGGGCGGTGGGGGGATGCCTTCCATCGCCGGACCCCCACGAAGTCCCTGAAGACGCCGCGCCAAGGGGTAGCCTTCGCGCCCAGGACCGCCGCCGAAGTGCGCGGTCTTCAGCAGCTAATTCGGTGGGCAGGGGCCCTCCCGCGCCAAAAGACGCCCAGGCCGCTTGAAGCCTATGGGCGGCCCTGCAGGGGGTGAAGCAGAACAATGACTTATATGAGGGCTGAGGAATGAGATTGTTAGTCCTACAGAGAGAAGATGAGGGGATTTGGATAGCTGTTTCACAAAAAGAATTCCAAACAACAAAAAGAAAAAAAAAATAGATCTAACTATAACTAGATAAATACCGATGACAAGGGACATAAGAGGTATAACTGTTCTAGTATCTATGAGCAGCAAGTAATGTGGCAGTGGAGTGGGCGGTTTGTGGATATTAGGAAAAACTTTTTCACGAGGGTGGTGAAGGCCTGAATGGGTTACCTAGGGAGGTGATGGAATCTCCTTCTTAAAGGCTTTTAAGGCAGGGCTTGACAAAGCCTGGCTGGGATGTTTTAGTCTGGGAGACTGAAATAGAGTGAGTTTGAACTAGGGTTGTATGATTACTGGTTTGATTATGAATTGGCAGCGTATTGAAGCGAATTTTTTTTTTTTTTGTTTTGATTGTAGTATACGACGTGGTTTCAGCGTGAGTATTTTTTTTTTTTTTTTTTTTTTTTTTTTTTTTTTTTTTTTGTTTTTTTTTTTTGTATTTTTTTTTTTTAATAATTGGGAAATGTTCGTTAGCAGGACGAGAACGAAATTTAATAGCGGGGCCGCGACGAGTTATAGTCTTATGTGATTTTTAACGATTGAAAGCTATAAGGGCGAACAATCTGGCGGCGGATTTAGGAGGTTCCGGACCTCGCTGGAATGGCGCCACATGAAGTGATTCTAGAGCGCTTACTTGGTCGGGGGTCTAGTTGCTGATTGAAGAAGGGCGGGCCCAATGAGGTATGTCAAGCAGTGGTGTCGGGGTGACGAGCAGGATTGAAAGGATAAAATGCATAGTAGATAGATTTTTGAGATGTGTTGCATGAAATAGGTCATTTGGTGGTTAACAGGAGTATGTAGAGGGGATGCCGGTACGAAGAGAAGTAAATAATTTTTTAGGGTGCAAATTCCGTGGTGGCGGATGATGTAGCGATAGCAGAGTCTGAAGCTCGAGCGAATAATGTGCGCTAGAAACGATTAATTTTTTTTTTTTTTTTTTTTTTTTTTTTTTGTGAGGTGGGTCCCGAGTGATTATTAAGGGTGATGTGAAGTTAAAAGTGCAGTCTAAAAAGTCGAGCATGGGGGGATGTATATGTGTATAATTTTTATTGTTTGATTGAGGGGAGGGAACAGAGAAAGAAGTGTACTAATAAATTTGTTGGATTGTGGGATAGTACTGATCGTTGAGTATTTGTGTGTAGATTGGTCCTGCTTTGAGGCAGGGTTGTAGCTCGATGACCTACGAGGTGCGCTTCGCAACCGGCTGATTATTCTGTGATTGCATAATCTATCTGCAGATCCATAAGACATCTAGATTGGAACGGACCTCAAGAGGTTCAGTGGCGAGTCCACTTCCCAACGCGCTTTTGCGCACATGTAGGAGCGAACAATACTGCTATACTATCCCTGATAAGACATTTATTTAACCTACTCTTAAATATCTCCAGAGATGGAGATTCTCCAACCTCCGCTGGCAATTTATTCCAGTGTTTAACTACTCTGACAGTTAGGAACTTCTCTATTGTCCAAGCCTAATCTCCCTTCCGTCTGCAATTTAAGCCCATTGCTTCTTGTTCTATCGTTAGAGGCTAAGGTGAACAAGTTTTCTACGCCTGGCCCTGATGACACCCTTTTAGATACCTTGAAACAAACTGCCTACATGTCCCTCTCAGTCTTCTCTTTTCCAAACTAAATAAAACCCAATTCTTTCAGCCTTCCTTCATAGTCATGCTTCTCAAGACCTTTAATCATTCTTGTTGGCTCTCTCTGGACCCTCCCAATTGCTCCACATCTTTCTGAAATGTGTGCCCAGAATGACACAATACTTACCAGTTGAGGCCTAACCAGCGCAGAGTAGAGAGAAGAATGACTTCTTGTGTCTTGTTTTACAACACACCTGTTAATCACACTCGCAGAAATGCTGTTTGGCTTTTTGCACAATATCACACTGTTGACTATATTTAGTTTGTGTGCCACTATGACTCTAGATTCTCTTTGCTGGGGCCTTCTCACTTCTGAACAGTCTCGTTCCCACTTCCCAGTCTGTATGTGTGACATGATTGTTCCCTTCCTAATGCAGCACTTTGCATTTGTCTTTATTGAACTTCCATCTGGTTTACCTCAGAGCATTTCTCCAATATGTCCAAGATCATTTTGAATTTTGACCCTGTCCTCCAAAGCATTGTTGTAATCCTCCAGTTGTATCGTCGCCGAACTTAATAAGCGTACTTTCTATGCCAACATCTAAGTCTTTGATGAAGATATTGAACAGTGCCGGTCCAAACAGACCTCAGCGGACCCACTTGTTATACCTTTCCAGCAGGATTGGAGCATTAATAACTACTCTCTGAGTATGGTTATCCAACCAGTTATGCACCGCACCTCTATAGAAAAGATAAAACAAAAAAAAAGAAAAAAAAAAAGCGCCCACCTAAATTGTGTTTGCTAGTTTTATCGCATAAGGATATCATGCGAGACAATATGCAAATGCCTTACTAAAGTCTAGGTATGCGCACATGCGCACGCTGTCTCCTTACTAGCAAGACCTCGTTCGTCCTATCAAAGAAAGCTATCAGATTGGTTTGACATGATTTGTTCTTTACAAATCCATGCTGGCTATTCCCTATCACCTTACCACCTTCAAAGTGTTTGCAAGTTCACCGTGATGACCAGCATAATCACCATGCTTGAACAAAGCCCACAAATCACAGTGAAGGCTTGCCTCCGACTCCCAGGACATGTGGTAGCCTGTGCTTTCATAACTCCCCAATGCAAGGCTGTACTCTTGATGCTTTCTAGTATTGCTCAAACCTGCTCACATGCTCAGTGAAAACAAACTGTGCAGAGGGATATCAGTACATGGGATGGCACTCGATTCCTTCAGCTGGTGGAAATACCTCCAGAAAGTCAGTGTGGGAATCCCCTTATCACTGCCTCCTCCCCTGCATGTTATCACCACAAATGTCTCAATGTTAGGCTGGGGCACTCACCTCCAGGATCATACAGCTCAAGGCAGGTGGACACCTTGGCTGTTGTTACTTCACATCAACATCCTCAAACTCGGAGGGATCCGTTATGCTTATCTTCACTTCCTACCTACTCTCAGGGCCAATTTGTCAGCGTGATGTTTGACAACTGAGTGGCCATGTATTATATAAACCATCAAGGAGAAGCAAAATCTCCATCCTTTTGCAAAGAATCAGCAAACCTATGGAACTATGAAGAGTTGGCATCAATCATTAAATAGATATTTCAGTGATTTATTGCCAGGGCTTCAGAACACCATTGCAGATTCATTGATCAGAGTCATCCATTAAGAGCATGAGTGGGAACTGAACAATTCAGTCTTTTCAGATCTCAGTCTTACCTGTAATGAAGTGAGTTAGCATAGGACCACTGGGAGAGGTTATCTTGAGCCAAAGTCTGTCCTTCCACCTTCTCATAGCTTTAGGGATTTCACAGAGTCAGGGCAGAATATAGCCCCATAAGCACCAGTTTGCTTAATCCTTGCTGAGAGGGAAGGTGTGAGTGAAGCATCACTGGTAATTTAGCAGTGCAATAAATATGGATAAATACTGTAGTTATCGTATTAGCAAACATGAACAATAAATATTTATTAATTGTTCATTTTCCACAATTATATGCAGGCAGTATAGCAGTGGGAAGTGAAATAATTAACATTTGCTAATGACTAGTAAAGGAGAAAGGAATGATTGAATTTACAGTAGTGAAGATGTCATCCAGCAGTTTAATACAGCAGCTAGTGTAAAGCAAGCAGTGTAGTGCAGTAGTTAAACATGAAGACACCTAGGCAATATACTTTGGGGAGAAATAAACCTGACTAGATGAAAAAGAAAAGACCACTCTGAGGGGGAAAAGTGAATGTGGCACTTGCCAGTGGGTCAAGTGAGCAATGAATACTCTCCCTGCGGTGCTTTTAGCAGAATGAACAGAAACCACAGGCAGTTCCACTTGTGCAGAATTGTCACTGCAGTGGGAGGGCCTACACACTGAAACATATCATACAAACACATCTTTTCTTCAACACAGTTTATCCTATGACATCAGTAGTTCTACTCTATTCTCCCCTGTGACAGCAAGAAAGCATAAAACCTTATGACTTGTAAAGGGGACACAGCCTTATTAATTTGACCTCCATTTATCAAATAGTAGCCTTCTGTGTTTCTTTCAGAACATAATCCCTTTGCAGAAAATTGAACTGTCAGTGATTTACAAATATCTAAAGTAGCCAAACTGAAACAAAATTCTGCACCTGTAGCCAATGAGAGTGGGTGAACACCCAGAGAATACCCTGGTTCCTGTTCGTTGAGTGCTTGAGAGGGTGAAGGGGAGCGAGGTCCCACATCTTGAACTGAACAGAAACCTTGCATCATTTTCCTTTGGCTTTTGATTTTGATTGGGCCTGAAACAAAGCCCTAACTCTTGAACATCCCTGTGCTTGGGGGAAGTTTGACTCCAGATCCAAACTTCATGGTTGCATCAAGTTTTGCTTTCAGCTCTTCATTCTTGAAAGTGTGCTGTGCTGCTTTCCTATCTGTTCTGCTTCTAAGAAAAACAATGCTATCTTCTTGAAAAAAAAGTCAAGATTACATTGCAACTGAGAATTTCCCATGTGTGTACCCACAGCCTGTGCCCTGACAGCAAGTTGTTGTATGCTCATGCTGCTGCATTTCTTCATACAGCTTCAAGAATGCTCTTTGCACAGAAGCAGAAGAAATCCCCAGCCACTTGTCCTTTTGATCTCAAATAAAGAACAATCTGTCTGCCGGAAAGTGTGACTGGAAACTCCACCTCACAAGATCTTTACTTTCCCTCACTTGCACTAAAATGTTTCACTATGACTTCAATGTTCTGCGTCCTCCCCTCCCCCACAGTGTTTGTTTTATGATTTTTTTTACTTCAGGTCTGCATGATAGCTTTATTTCATCTCATCCTCCACCATCAATTTTAGCCAAGCCCTGCCTGCTACAATCTCTCATTTTTCTAATTAGGAAAATGTGTTTCCCTGCTGTTGCTATTAGTAATAAATAAATAATATTGTAATGATATGTAAAAAGCTAATCCTTTTTTTTTTTAAATCCACAATCTCAAGCCAGCATACAATACATATAATAATACTTTGCATCCTTGCACTTGTCCCCGAAGGATCTCAAAGCATTTTACAAATGTTGGCCCTGATCCTGCAAACAGATATACATGAGTAATCCCACTGAGTTCAAAGGTAAAGTTACTCGTGTGCACATGTTTATAAGATCGGGGTTCCAATTAATCCAAAGTACACTGGACTTTATTATTACATCATGAGAGGTAAGTAGTAGTCTATCCATTTTACAGGGAAGAAAACTGGCACAGAGAAGCTAAATTCCTTCCCTGAGAATAATTTTTAAAAATACCAATATTGTAAAATATTAATAGTGTATCCTATTATCAGGACTAATGCTATTTTTAAAAGCGAATGTTTAAGGACTTTGTAGCTATAGGAACTATAAAGAAAATATTGTTACTGTTGTGCAGACCTGTTGTTAACTTTATTGTAACACTTCCTCCTTCTCTCTGCTGATTTTCTTCAGGTTCTTCCCCAGTGATAGATTCAAGATATCTATCACTGGGGAAGAAGACTCACTAAGGGGGGGAAAAAAAGCAGATTTTTTCATGCATAAGATGATTTTCACCTGTTTCGCCTGCCATGTTGCAATGAGATTTTTACCCACATTTCACAAACTATGCCACCTTAGACTGGTTAGAACTTGGATGAAAAAAAATCCAGGCTGTTATGTAGGAAGGAGTGCTGCTGATTCAGTAGGTGGCACTCTTCCCATTGAGTCATTTCTGAACCATGCCTCACCACATGGAAGTGCCATCTTTCAGATGTTCAGTAAAACTTAAGCCCTGACTGCTCATAGTTAATAATGGCAAGATCATGGCTTGTCTTATGCGCCCTCTAAACCCCCTCTGTGGGCTACTATTATTGCAGTTCACAGCCCAGGATGAGAATAGACTTTGGCTGTAGGGGGATGGAATGGATAGAAATGTGGCTTTACACCCACCCTTTGCAACATATTGCAGATTACTTCCTATCTACCACCTCCAATCTAAAGGGGGAACTAGCACTGTCAGTCCCAGTTCAGTCCTTGGATTGCTCCTGGTGTAGTGAAATTGAACGCAGGGATCAATTAGGCTGATGTGCAGTGGTAAGGTGTACCAGCATCATATTGCTCAGTGTTAAGATTTTTACCATTTTAGTAATAAACCAGAGCAGTTCTGCTTGGCAAAAATTCTAAACACAAGTGCCCACTTTTGAGCTAGTGAGATGAAAGGTGCTATAAAAGGGTGTGATTCTGCTCCTATTTAAGTCAATAACAAACTCTCGTTGACTTCAATGTGACCAGAGTCAGTTTCTAAGTGCAAAGTACTCCTAGTTTATTTAAACAGTGTTTTGTTTACAACACATTCTTTTTCAGCTTGAAGTGAACCAGAGGCAATAAAGGTGAGAGATCATATTTCTTCATTTCCCTTAGCAATATTGAATTTATTTTTATGATGACAAAGCTTTTTCACTCCTTTCTTTGTTACTGAGATTTTGGTACCTTCCAGAATTAGGAGATTGTATTTATCACTTGTCAGTGACAGTACCACATTAACTCTAGCCTCAGAAACATTAACCTTCATTAGACATGTTGGTTGGATATCCATGCACCAATGAAGTGTATGATGATGATGTTCCATAAGGTCAGAGTTAAAGGTTTTCCATTGTAGCGTTACAGTAAGAAATGTAATGTGTATATTGTGTTGCTGGATATGTTGAAGTTGAATGGAATATATTTGTAGTGCATCAGTGAAGGTGGTGAATATGATGTATGGTGGTTAGGGTATGTTAAAAGAAGACACCTTAAATTGATATTTCCTTGCTTTTAAGGGTGTATATGAGGTGGGGTATTCCTCTTATGCAACCGTAACTGTTTTTAATCAGTTTCTTCTTTGGGGGCATATGATTTTCCTGAGAGAGGTGAAAAAAATAATTGTAGAGAAATTATCAGCTTTTTAAGATTAAAGGTATACCAGGGACCTCAGAAATGTGTAACAAAATACTAAAAAGCATAATAGTCCTATTTCATCATGCCTTATTATGGTATAATAGAAATTGTCAAAATGTTAATTACTATTGTGATTTGTTTCTTTGTTCTTTTAGTTTAAAGTTAGCTTTTTGAAAATAATTTTAATAATTTGAAGATAACATGCCTTACAGAAATAATGAATGACCATAACAATTCGTAGTAGCCTTTGAAAACTTTGTTTAATGATTTTCTTGAAATTGTTGTAGAAATATGTGGCAGAGCTAGGGACAGAATCCAGTTTTCATGGGTTCTAATTTACTGTCTTAATGGCAAGTTCATCCTGTAGAACAAATGGGGTGCGATCATGAAATTAAAGACCTCAGCCTTCATCTGAGTTTCTCCCAGTGTG
This sequence comes from Chelonoidis abingdonii, assembly GCF_003597395.2. Classification (NCBI taxonomy): domain Eukaryota; kingdom Metazoa; phylum Chordata; order Testudines; family Testudinidae; genus Chelonoidis; species Chelonoidis abingdonii. The sequence continues at coordinate 43,747,896 of NC_133773.1, forward strand.
TGGTAAAATGGGGCATGCAAAAGTAGTCTTATTTTGTGGAGAATATATTCAAGCATGCAGCTTTGACCTATTTTTTCTGAGACAACATAGTTCAGTTCCCAGTTCTGCCAGAAGGGGACTTGTGAAATAGACCTGGTCAGAAATTTTCTGATGGAACATTTTTCTGTTGGAAAATGCTGGTGTGTCAAAATCAAAATGTTCTGTGGGAACATGGTAATTTTGATGAAACTTCTGACAGAACCAGGGAGGTTTCCGAAGAAAATCTGCTTAATGTCTTGTCTGCTCCCCATCTACCTGTGTACCTCACCAGCCCTCTATAGCCCATCTGCTGGGAGCCCAGAGATCATATTTCATTTTGGAAATACTAAAACATTCTCTCAGTGGGAATGTTTTGGTGGTTCCAAAATGAAATATTGTGGAATTTCACTTCCAATATGGGATTAAAATTTTTCCAAAACCTCAATTTTTTTTTTGGCAGAAGTGAAAATAAGTTTCCTAGCCAGCTCAGTTGTGAAATCTTTCATATCCTCCATTAACTCACCTATAAATAGGAGGAATGATACTTTCCTGCCTTCTGATGTCTTGCTCAATAAAGAGGGCTGTGTGAAGCACACAGAATTAACATATCAGTGGAAGAGATGAGATTTGAAGTCCTGGGGTAAAATCCTGACCACATCAAAGTAAAAACTCCATTACTTCTCCCTTTTCATTTCTCTGTTGAGCCTGTGTTGATCAATAGGTATGAAACCTTCCCTGTATGTATTGGATCATAAGATTCTTTTCTAACCATGCTTTCAGAAGAACTTCTGAATGTGTCAAATCAAACCCCTTTCATGTAAAATGCCTTAGAAATCTGAGGCTATGCCTGTGCAGCTGTAACACAAGCATGTTTTCGGCTTCCTAGGTCAGAGTGGTTGCTTTAAAACTAGCATTTTGATACCAGCATGAGTGCACAGTGTCTATTGAAGGAGGGAAATGGGTATCATTTCATATGTAGGCAAAGGAAGGGTTCGGTATGCTAGTAGATAAATTGAAAAATAAGCATAGAATGTTTTTTTTTCCTTTGGGCAAAACCCTCCTACCCAAAAAAGGACAATTCCATGAGGACTGGACCTTTAAAAACCAACCAGAAGAAATTCACACCAGGAAAGACAGTCTAGTAGATAAAGTACTAGTCTGTGATTCAGGACACCAGATTGAATTCTCTGGTCTGCCACAGATACCTTGTGTGACCTTGGGAAAGTTATACAGGGCTTATTTACACAGAATTTATTGTGCACTCAGTTGTAGTACACTGGCTGGTAGGCAGTACATAAACTGCAGTGATAGCATACACATAGACAGCTTTTTCAATCCATATCATTGCATACACGACAGGGCTTTGTGCCAAATAAGCGTGCGGCATTACGGGTGGATATCCCATGGTCCTTTGCTTCGGAGCTGGGCTGCACACGTTCTGGGATTAGGCTCTCTGTGCCTCAGCTATAAAATGGGGATAATAGTCCTTCACTACTTCACAGGGCTGTTGTGAGGATAAACCCATTAAAGATTGCAAGTGCTCAGATACTACTTTGATGGGAAGGACCTATAAGTACCTTAGATAGACAGACAGGTGATAAATAGATATCCCCTATCTCCTGGTCCTATTTTAAAAGATTATTTTGTCAAAACACACATAATACTCACTCATGCTGGGACAGGCTCAACAGCACTCTAACCTGTCAGGAGAACATAGTGGGACTCAAGCCCATCAGAAAAAATCTTCTATCAGATGAGATCTAGGAGGAAGTGTATATATTTCTTCTAGATTTTTTTCATGTCCAGGTGTGTCGTACTTTTTTGCCATCTAGGGGCTGGAGAACTATTTTGATAAAGGCTGAAGGGAATGATCAGGGGAAATATGTTAATGAGCACAAGAATTTTAAGCTCAATATTTGATATAGTTTAAAAAATGTTTTATAGTATGTTGGAGAAATCCCTTTGTGTTCTCTCTGTTTTGCTTTAGTTCACATGCAGACCAGAAGCTGAAACAAATGAATAGTAATGATTTTTTGTGGGACCTATGAAAACCCAGTATTTTGCACTCTCTCTGCTGGCTCAATAATAGCAGTGAAGTAACACATTGTCCAAATAACTGTGATGGCAATTATCATAGAATCATAGAAATGCAGGGCTGGTGCTTCCATTTAGGCGACGCAGGCAGTCGCCTAGGACACGAAGATTTGGGGGGCGGCATTTTGCTGCCCTCGACAGCAATTCGGCGGCAGAGGGTCCTTCTGCGCTCCGGGTCTTCGGCGGCAATTCTGCGGTGGGTCCTTCACTCGCTCTGGGACCCGCCGCCGAAGTGCCCTGAAGACCCGGAGCGTGGAAGGACACCCCCCCCCCCACCGCCAAATTGCCGCCAACGACTGGGGGCACGGAAGGACCCCCGCCTAGGGCACCAAAAACCCTGGTGCCACTCCTATAGAAATGTAGGGCTGGAACGTACCTCGATAGATCATCACGTCCAGACTACTGCATTGTGGCAGGATCAAGTAAACCTAGACCATCTGTGACAGGTTTTCATTCAATCTGTTCTTGAAAAGCTCCCGTGATGGGGATTCCACAGTCTCCCTTGGAAGCCTATTCTAGAGTTTAACTACCCTTATAGTAGGAAGTTTTTCCTAAAATCTAATCTAAATCTCCCTTGCTGCAGATTAAGGCCATTACTACTTGTCCTAGCTTCAGGGGACATGGAAAATAATTGATCACCATCCTCTCTGTAACAGCCCTTAACATATTTGAAGATTATTATCAGGTCCCTCCTCAGTCTCCTTTTCTGAAGACTAAGCATGACCTTTATTTTTATTTTTTTAAACTGTTCCTCATAGGTCAGATTTCTATACCGTTTATCATTTTTGTTGAGCTTCTCTGGACTCCCTCAAATTTGTCCCCATCTTTGCTTAAGTGTGGAGCTCAGAATTGGACACAATACTCCAGCTGAGGCCTCACCAGTGCCGAGTAGAGAGTGAAAATTACCTCCCACATTTTACATATGACACTCCTGTTAATAACCCCTAGAATGATATTAGCCTTTTTTGCAGCTGGATCACATTGTTGACTCATGTTCAGTTTGTGATCCCCTATAACCTCCAGATCCTTTTCAGCAGTATCAGCACCTAGCCAATTATTCCCCATTTTGTATGTTGTGCATTTGATTTTTCCTTTCAAAGTGAAGTAATTTGCACTTTTCTTTATGAATTTCATTTTGTTGAATTCAAACTAGTTCTCCAATTTGTCAAGTTCATTTTAAATTCTACTCCTGTCCTCCAAAATGTGTGTAGACCTCACAGCTTGTTGTCATTTACAAATCTTGTAAGCATACTCCCACTCCGTTAACTAAGTCACTAATGAAAATATTGTATAGTACTGGACCCAGAATTGACTGCTGCTGGACCTCAGTAGATTTGACAACAAACCATTGATAACTACTCTTTGAATATGCTCTTTCAACCAATTGTGCACACACCTTGTCAGGGCCGCCCAGAGGATTCAGGGGGCCTGGGGTCTTCAGCGGCAGTTGGAAGGACCCCCTGCTGTGGGTCTTTGGGGCACTTCGGCGACGGGTCCCGGAGCGGAAGGACCCTTAACCGCCAAATTGCCGCTGAAGACCCGGCACTTCAGCATCGGGTCCCGGGGTGGAAGGACCCCCCCACCCCCCCCGTGAGTCTTCGGGGAGATGATTGGGGGACAAGTGGACAGATCTGCATGTGGTAATTTTTTTGTGGGGATATTATTTGGGGGGTGTGAGGGGAAGAAGGGTGAGTAAGTTTTGTGCCTAGGCTAGTGTGTGTTTGACAGTATTACAGGTAGGGTGACCAGACAGCAAATGTGAAAAATCGGGATGGGGGTGGGGGGTAATAGGAGCCTATATAAGAAAAAGACCCAAAAATCAGGACTGTCGCTATAAAATCGGGGCATCTGGTTACCTTAATTACAGGGCAGTGGCCTTAAAGACATGCTTATCTTTTAAGAATAAATGGTCCAACTTAGTTCTGTGGGACCATGTAAGCGTTTGCAAGACCATGACCTAGACCTGCTAAAGTTGGTGAGATATTGGTATAGATAATAAATGTATGTGTGTGAGAGTCAGTCTTATATTACTTTCCATAATGTTAACATATTTTTATAGGATAGCACAGGGGTCAGCAACCTTTCAGAAGCGGTGTGCCCAGTCTTCATTTATTCAATTTGATTTAAGGTTTCACGTGCCAGTAATACATTTTAATGTTTTTAGAAGGTCTCTTTCTATAAGTCTATAATATATAACTAAACTATTGTTGTATGTAAAGTCAATAAGGTTTTTAAAATGTTTAAGAAGCTTCATTTAAAATTAAATTAAAATGCAGAGACCCCGGGACTGGTGGCCAGGACCTGGGCAGTGTGAGTGCCACTGAAAATCAGCTCGTGTGCAGCCTCCGGCACCCCTGCCATAGGTTACCTACCCCTGGGATAGCAAGTAAACCTTGAAATTTGCACGTGCAACTGAATGAAGAAATGGCTGCCCGGTTATAGAAGACTCCATTCCAGGATTTCAGGAAAGCTTTCTGAGTGACACATTGACATCATTGGAGGCGTGACTGAGGGTAGAGGCGGGGGCTCAGCGGTGAAATGCTGCTGTGCCGAACTGGAATTACTCTGTAACAGCAACAGTAAAGCCATAGCAGATTGCAAAGTGATAGCAGCAGACAACAGTGAGCAACTGCTGTCTACACTGGTTGCGTTCGAATTAGCTCCAGCTACTTCAAATGTGCTTTGGGAAGCAGTTTTTAATCTTTATATTAGGTAAGCATAAGCAATGTTTTTTCCTCTCCTTTTTTGAAGACATTTAGGAACAGATCAGGTGCTTAATATTTGTTTTTGTACTGAAGGGGTCTCTTTATACTCTTGTTTTAAGGTCTAAGCTTAATAGTTGCTTTGCTAGATGCAAATAACATTTGTATTATGAAATGAAATGCTGTTTTACTGCTAATACTTTCATGGAGAGCATAGTGATGCACTTTTATTAGCCTCTTTGCAGTTTAAGTCTGCAACAGGTCAACTTCATGAAATGCTTATATACGTACTATTCTGAATTATAGGCAAGCATTCTCTTGAATTATCTAGTAAAATACGTAAAGCCAGTTACAATATGCTGGCAATTATACAACTTCCAGTTAAGTAATTGTGCTATCCTTGTATTGTCGGTCTTGCTTAATGCAGATTTCTTTCTTGGGTGTTGGAACGTTGTTTTCTCCACTTAAAATGCCAGGGAGCTTTAAAAGCACTTCATGCAAGAAGTTTGTGTCTAGAGTTGCATTATATTTTAGTTTTCTGACTGACATGCTGTCTGTGCTCCAAGCCTGTCAATCAGTCTGCAACAGCAACAGCAAGCACATGGCAGTTTGCAGAGAGCTCTGAGACAGAGCCATTGCTTTCTACCTCTTGCTTGGTTGGAAGTAGCTCCAGTTATTGTAGATGTGGCTTGAAAATAAGTGTCTCTTCGTTATTATCTTTTCTTTAAAAAGTTCTTTTTTTGCTCTAGGCAGTCTCGTTGCACTTTGGCTGCACGGAGGTCGGAGAGTTTGCAGCAGGACCATGAGGTGAAGCAGAGCTGGATCCTCGACGTTGTGCACCACGCCAGTTCAGTGTGGAAGGCTCCTGGACTATCCCAGTCAGAGAAGGGAAATAAAAGTCGAAGGAAGAAAAGAGGAATCCTGTATTCCTTGCTCTGCTGTATCTTGTTGGAGACCTCAACGTTGCTGCTATTGCAAGTGACTGTTGCTGCTTCTTCAGGCAGCAGTTGTGCCTGCATCTTGCAATTTTTATCTTCCACTAGTTTGAGATGAAGTATTTGCAGCAAGGGCTTGATTGTCGTCACCTATAACAGGAGGGAGAGAAAGACAGACTTGCAGCCAGAGAAATTGCTTCCTTCGGAATCCCATCACCGAGTGATTTACTTCTCTCAAGAGAATTGTGCCCACTCAATGAACAAGTGAGTTAGGGTAACGGAACCATTGAATGTTTGTTTCTTTGATCGGGGAGGTGGGGGGTAGAAGTGGATTTCCCTCCGCTCGGTGAATGTGATCTGGTGATCTCTGTGTGCTTTGCAGAGAAGAGAAGTACGGAAGAATTATCCTCTCCAAGCAAAAGAGGGCTGGAAAAAACGAGTGGGGGGCCACAGTCTCCGCTGAGGGGGAAACGAAACCCACCCTTCTCCAACATTTAACGCTTAACAGTTGCGCTGCCCCGTGGATCTTAAGTGTGGTGGTTTAAAATGGATTTGTTGTTAGTAACTTCTTGGAAATAAGTGAATCCTTAATTACGTTCACATTCTTACTGAGCTGGGTTAAAACTATGGATTCTGCCTGCAGCCGCCGCCTTTTGCACGTGTCGAGTTGGAGGAGTTAGCAGGTGCCGTTGCATTCCCCCCCTTAATCTCGTGGGCCAGGAGAAGGGGAGGGAGATCAGGCTGCTCCCAGCCATGTGCTGGTGCTGAGGTCCAGTTTAGTCTCGTGTGTGCGCCTGTTCCTTGTTTTAAAACTGCCGTTCAGGGTTATGTTTTAATCCCAGGGCGCTGAACTTGCTCTGGCCGAGGAGCAGGCTTGAGTGTGCAAAGGGGCGGGACGGCTAGAATCGGTGGTTTAGGAATCAGGGCAAACCTGGGCTGTGCATTGCTAATGGCTCGGGGGGTCTGAAAACCTTGTGCCCCAATTAGCCCCCAGCGATTCCAGGAGAAGAGTGGTGGGAAGCCGTGGTGAAGGAACTGCACCGAAGGATCTGTGGTTAGAAGGATGTTCTCCCAAGGATCGAGGCTAAACGCAGGGTGTGTGGAGGGAAAAGGGGTCCTTTCAGTGTCAGAGCCTGACAGTCATGGATGGGGGAGGAGAGGGGGTAATGTTTAAAGTGAGACCTTAAATGCTTCATTGAACACCTAGCAAAATCCCCCATCCTAGCAGAGAGATCTAAAACCTGCATTCATTAATCCGAAGGGAGAGAGCTTTCCTCCAGTTCTGGGTCAGGTTTGGCAGGGCTGCAGAGTGGAGAGGCTGAAATGATGGGATAAGAGGAGAGAAACGTTCCCCTCCCCCTCCTTTCCTCCTCCCTTAGAAAGCCCACAGGAAAAAAAATCCCCTGTGCACATAGTAGCACACCCAGACCTTTCAGTGCTGTGCTTGAAAGGCACGGGGAGGGGGAGCGCGAGGGAGGGAGGACGCTACCGCTTTAAGTATTGGAAAGTCCGCCCTCCTGAGGTAATGGTAACCTCAGCCTCTTCCCCTCCTCCTGCAAAAGGGGGGAAAAAGCCCTTGTTTTCATTCATAACTTTTTCCTCTTCCTTCCTCTCCGTCAACTATTTATTCATCGCTTCACTCAGCTCAGATTGCAGAGGGCGCAGCTCCACCACCGTAACTTGAAGTGTGGCGATAGTCTGCTTCCTTCCCCCCCCCATCTTTCTGTGTAGCAAAGGAGCAAGTTAAAACGCAGCATGCCGATTGTTGTAGCATTTATTCGGATGGCGATGCTGCCTTTTCGAAGCTGATCTGGGAGGAAAAAAAAAGTGGGGCAGTCGGGGGAACCCTGGAGAACTGGTTTGGAAGAAATGCTGACATGCTGTAAATTGTGCTCAAATCTGCAATGGTTCTGACCTTCTGCACAAAAAATGGTATCTTACACTTTTGTTCACTTTACCTCTTGGAAAAAGTAATTTTTTAATCTTATTTGCAGTGGGAGTATTTGGTTCTTTCCATCAGAAACTATGATGTGGTATGCAACTAGCTTTTTTTGTCTTTCTTTTTTGTGATTTGAATGGTCAGTCTGCATGTTTTATAATATTGCATTTTTTTCAGAGATGGCACTTGTGCTCTTTTAGAAATACTATAATCATTCTTCCCCTGCAAGTCCCACTGCTGGTCTCTGCAGCTGTATGTCTTTCCTCTTCTGTGTTCATTCATCCCTAGCATTTTGTGTGCTCATATTAAGACTTATGAAAAGGAGAGCCTTATTATGTGGGATGAATAAAGACTAACTGAATAGGGGTGAGGTTTTGTAATCTTAAAACCTTAGGTCCTTCACAGGTGATATTTAAGAATGAAAGGAGACCTTTGGCCTCTGGTTTGTTTAATGCTTTCTATGCCCCAGTGTAAATTTGAGATAAGTAGTTCTTAGATTCCCCGCTCCCCCCCCAAATTCTACAACTGCCTATTGAAGCAGTATCTCTTAACAGGATTTCAGTGTACTTTTGCTCTTCTCTTCCCCTGTGTATTCATCCTCTCCCTCCTTTTGCTTTCTTGAATTGGAAATAGCTCCATGTCAAATATGCTCTGGATATGCAAGAAAAACATACTTTTTCCAAGGTTATTGGATAAGTTGATTTGGCATGTATTCCAACCTGAAAAAGGAAAAACATGATTGTATGCAATTTTATTATTTTGTGAGGCTGGGGGAAGTAAATCTTCCGTTAGCTGTTGGTACAGGAAAACAAATGTTTGTTTTCCCATGACGCTTTGTGATCACTACAATGATGTATAAATAATCTGCCCTCCTTGCCTCCTCCCCCATTACATTTTATATAGGTACAGAATTGCCCCTCTGCAGAATTTTCCAAATCAACATTGTAATAATCTATCTTGGTAATTTGAGACAAGAAGATATAAAAATGAATAAATAGCTCAAATTACATTTCTTTTATCTGTCTTCCAAAATTAGTTTGAAGAGCTTATTAATCAAAAATTTTCTCCTTAGAATAGCTTGTGAAAACTGAGATGTATTTTTTAATTTATTTTTTTCATGAGAAAAGGTACTTAAGAAGTCAGCAATGTCTGAAAACTGTGTTCCAGTTTTATTTTACTACCTCATCTGCTCACACACCCTGCCCTGTAGTCTCAAAACACTTGAGAGCTGTTGTATAACACGTTATTTACATCTGGTGTCTTACTTTAATAATGAGTTTGTTACATTATTTGGAACCTGTGAACTTTCTACTGGGAAGTATCCTTCAGTTTTAGACTTTTTTTTGTAGGATTTATTTTGGGATTTCTTAATGGATGCATGTTTCATTTTAAAGATAGATCATAAGCTTAAAACAAGGGTAGGTACTGGAGTACATTTATGAAAATGTAAAAAAATTTAAGAAAAGCAAGAGTTTGTGCAAATTTCATTATGCAGAATATGAATCTGATACTGGTCATTCAGGTATCTAACTTGATTTGAAGTACTCAGTATTACTGTTGCTGATCTGCTCAAGTAACATGAGAGAGGCATTTATTTCCCATGCCTTGCCAACTAAACATATAGGTTTATACTTCCTTTATTTGTTTTTAATGGAAAAAGCTCTGATTTTAAATGGCACAGGGTCTCCTCTTACATTCCTCATCTGTAATGCCAGACTCAGACTCCTCATCCTCTTCCCAACCCCCTCCAACTGGCCTTTGGCCAGGTCTTCAGCATCATCGTAATCCACTGCTGAAGGAGATCATTACCAAGTGGTTGGGGCAATTTTGTGGCTTGCCATGACATTTTTATTTTTAAAAGCTTCCTGTGACTTATTCCTCTTTCACCTTTGATCTCTCTTTCTCTTTTTTTATTTTTATTTTTTTCCTTAGGATTTCAGATGCACGCCAGGTTCACACTGAATGCCAGAAGTAGAGATCCCTACAGATGGAGCCCCAAAGTCAGCATGGCAGTGACGGTTCATTAGTTGTGATCCAGCAGCCTTCCTTGGACAGCAGGCAAAGGTTGGACTATGAAAGAGAAATTCAGCCGCCTGCTATCTTGTCATTGGACCAGATCAAAGCCATAAGGGGCAGCAATGAGTATACCGAAGGCCCATCTGTGGTGAAAAAGTCTGGTCCACGGACAGCACCGAGACAAGAAAAGCATGAAAGGACTCATGAAATCATACCAATTAATGTGAATAATAATTATGAGCACAGACCCAGCCACTTGGGACCCGTGTCTCACCAACATAACGTAAGGGCTCCTGTGCTGAGTAGATCAATTAGCACTGGAAGTGCAGCTAGTTCTGGAAGCAACAGCAGTGCTTCTTCAGAGCAGGGGTTGTTGGGAAGATCGCCCCTATCTAGGCCAGGTTCAAGTCACAGATCTGAAAGGACAATCCGGACACAGCCTAAGCAGTCATCTTTGATGGCAGATGATCTGAAGGGTCCCTTGAAAGAGGACTTGACACAGCACAAGTTTATCTGTGAACAGTGTGGGAAGTGCAAATGTGGTGAGTGCACAGACCCAAGGGCCTTACCTTCTTGTCTGGCCTGCAACAGGAAGTGCTTGTGCTCTGCAGAGAGCATGGTGGAGTACAGTACCTGCATGTGCCTGATCAAAGGGATCTTCTACCACTGTTCCAACGACGACGAAGGGGACTCGTATGCGGATAATCCCTGCTCTTGTTCCCAGGCACATTGCTGTTCTAGATACCTGTGCATGGGAGCAATGTCCTTGTTTTTGCCTTGCTTGCTCTGCTATCCTCCTGCTAAGGGATGCCTGAAGTTGTGTCGCGGGTGTTATGACCGGATCAATCGTCCTGGTTGCCGATGTAAAAACTCCAACACTGTCTATTGTAAACTGGAGAGCTGCCCATCACGGAGTCAGGGGAAGCCCTCATAATTCTGGAGGGAAATTTCACTTCTTCAAACACTTGCTTTCAGGTTGTGGCTAATTTTCTGTTTGTGTGGGGATTTACCCCTACCCTCATTCCCTTCCTTCTCCACTTTTACATACTCCAGTTTTTTCCTTTGCACCCTCCATAACTCCTCTCTCAACTCAGATAGGTGTGGAGTATTTTACCCAGTTATGTTTATTTCAGTCTTTGGTAAGCATGGACTGTGTCCCTGCATTTGGCACCACAGCTTGACAGAGCCTCTTAGGTTTGTAAGTAACCCGCACATGAAAGAGACAGTGAGGGCTAATGGGCTTTTCTGCAGCCTGTTGCTCTGCAAAAAACTTCCCCAATGTGTCCTTTTGTTCTCTGCAACTGTGTCTTTTTGGTTCCAAGAAATAATTCTACCTTATTTCATGAGCAAGCTGGATTAATCTTGAGGGGGTTGGAACCGTAGAAAATATAAGGCTGGCTTTTACTCCCCAGTGCAAAGAACCTGCTTTTCCCTCTGTTCCCCAACCCTTCTTGGAATTGTCTCAGTCCAGAGACTTGCCTGGCTGGTACATTTTTTTTTCTTTCTTTTAAATGTAGTTTTGTTTTTTGCTTCACTATATAGATCTTCACATTGGAGACATTATGACTGCAATTCGTTCATCTGTTTCTCTTGCTTTCAAATCTGTGAAGGACATCACCCACTCCACCCCTTCCCCCATGTTTCTGTGGTCATTGAGAGCCTGTTGATACTGATGTTAAAGTTGACCGTGTTTGCATATCTGAATAATCTTCAGGTGTCATTGAATTAAATTACCTAAATGTTCCTGGATCTTTAACACTTCTCTTATTCCCTTGGTTAGTGAATTTAGCTCTGCCTTGTGCTTCATAACTTTAATCTGTTCCATGTTTTATTGCCTTAGCCACAAATTGTGGTCTTTTTTTGTATATTTTATGTATAAAACACAAAGTTGAATCCTGACTATTTTTAAGACAAAAGTCTGTTTAAAACTTTTTTTATTGTAAAGAATATTTATTATTTGAATCTCTATTATTTTATGATATTTATTACAAAGGACTTTTTGAAAAATGTACTCATGTCTGAATATAACAAAATATCAATACTTAACAAAAATAAGGGTGACACAAAGAAAGTACGTATGTTAACTATAATGCAGAAAATATATTAATTAATGAAAATGTCTCTTGAGTTTTTCATTTTAATATACTGGTAGGTTTTGTTATGATTTCCATGTCCATATTGCAAAGTGTCTTGCTATTTTTTTTTTCTCCTTGTGCACTGCCAGGGCGGTTGAATAACCAATACTGTGAAGACACTAGTATGTGTCTTGTTTGTCTTATTTTGGTGTTGAAAATTCATTATCAAATGAGTTTTCACTGTGCTATTTAATAAAATTGAATATGTGTAATTTGCTTGATGTTGCCAAGAAGTTTAGGCCACATGTATTTATCAGAGCATTCTGGAAATGCAACTGTAGACAAGGACCTCTAACTTCAATAATTTATTTTGTTTTCTATAGACTATCAAATTAACATGCACAAAAGGCAAGAGTACAAGGGTAAAAATAGACTTGGTGTTGCTGAATTTCTTTAGCTCAGGAAACCTAGGTTGTGGGGTTTTCTGGTCCATCCCCCCTCCCCCCCCCCCATGGGAACTGTGACTTTCTCAACCACAACTGAACTCACCTGTTCCTTCTAATTTAAACTCTCTTGAAATAAATATAGGTGTCATAGCTATTTGCTGAATTCATTCACATTTAAATGATCAGAAATAGGCTTTGCATTAGGATTAGTGGAGAATCTCCCACTTCCATTGGTGTGATTCAAGTCCTCCCTAATAGCAGAATCTAAGTAGCAGTGTCAAGTATCAGAGGGTAGCCGTGTTAGTCTGTATCCACAAAAACAATGAGGAGTCCGATGGCACCTTAAAGACTAACAGATTTATTTGGGCATAAGCTTTCGTGGGTAAAAACCCCCACTTCTGGGCATAAGCTTTTGTGGGTAAAAACCCCACTTATCTGAAGAAGTGGGGGTTTTTTACCCACGAAAGCATATGCCCAAATAAATCTGTTAGTCTTTAAGGTGCCACTGGACTCCTCGTTGTTTAAGTAGCTGTGTATTGACTTGGTATACTTTAAGTTGCGTTCATAATGTAGAAGGCCAGAGAAATGGCACATTTAAGAAAACATAATTTCAGATTTGGGAGACTACATCAGACTCTGCAAATGAGTTCTCAAATTTTGTTGGCCTCTAATTAAATTGTTTTTTCAGTATCTCCTCAGAATATAGAAAAATTGATTAGACTGGAGTCTTGTAATTAAGTGTATCAGCACTGACTCCCTCAGTGTCTTTTGTTGTTGGAGCCTTGGGTACAGTGAGAAGTTTTTGTAAAAGCTCTAAGTCATTAAAATGTTTTAGGAGTTGCATCTCTTGTTGAAAAAAGTGTGCAGTTTTTATGACAATAAGGTATACGGAATTATAACTTCTAGTTGACACAAGAATATGCTCTTCTTTTAGTATAAAAGTGATAGTCCACTCTTGAGTGCACCGGTGTAACCTCAGCACCGTACTGAAAAGTGACAAGTTTACAGGATCAGATTTCTTAACAGACATTTATCTGGTGGCAACGTAGAAATACTTACCAATATTTTCTTTCTTTTTTTGCATGGAGCAAAGCTGATACTAAGTTCCTCCCCAAAAATTTTTTCTTTTTTAGCCTTTTTCATTGGGAGTTTGGTCAGACAATGAGCTGCACAGTTCTTAAGACACTGAAATCCTTGTCAAACAACTGCCATCGGTCAGATACAGCTGCTTTCCCAATAATATGCCAGCATTCAAAATCAAAAGACTGAGCAGCTTCATTCTCATAATTGTGTGACAATCTAATGTATGTTGAACAGTTTTATTCTCATATTTGCTATTCTTATGTAATCCTATTTATTTCACTAATCTGTATCGGAATCCTTCGTTTTCCATAGCTGTGGACTTCCAAAAAACAAAATATACAGCCTGCTTGAAAACAAAGGAAGCATGTACATTGTGCCTCAATTTGTGCTTTTCAAGTTGCAGAACACAATCTGTGATAACTATTTTGCCTTTTGGTTTCTTGAAGATTAATTAACGCTCTTCTTACTAAGAAGAACAAGGAGTACTTGTGGCACGTTAGAGACTAACAAATGTATTTGGGCATAAGCTTTTGTGGGATAAAATGGTTTTTAGCCCACGAAAGCTTATGCCCAAATAAATTTGTTAGTCTCTAAGGTGCCACAAGTACTCTTCGTTCTTTTTGCTGATACAGGCTAACATGGCTACCACTCCAGAGCTCTTCTTACTGACTAACTCTGGGAAAACGGCAAGGAAAATTCTCTCTCAAAACATTTCAGTTCTTCCATATAATTAAACTTTTTAAGTTCAATATGTATAGTTGTGGTGCACTGTTAAATAGTTGCCACATTTCATGTCAGAGGTGGCTACATTTAAGCAATTGGAGTGGTATCTTTTTGTCTAGTTGGTATATTTTATATCCTTAACGTATGTTTGACTTTTGTAATGCACTGTGGGATCCTTCAGAGTGCAAAGTTTTTCATATCTAACAAATCTGCGACACCTCACAGTCTGAGAACTTCTGTGCTTTGGGCCAATTAGTTGATATGGGGCTGAAGAAATGCCTTTTTAGTAGAAAAAAGTGAGCAAGTAGACAAAAGTGTTAAATCCTGCACCTGAGAAGCTCCACAATTCGAATAACCTCTTGCTGTTAAGTCTTATTTTAAATCAGTCTACACCATTTGAGGTTATTTCCCCTTTGCTAATTAGTTAATATTTTTGTTTCATTCGAAGTATACTCTCATATATTGTCATTATACACCGTATAACTCTCTCTTCAAAGTTCTTTTCAACTTTCCCTTACGGTACTTGTTGACTATCGGTCTTGTGCCAGTATTTAGCCTAGATGGGGTTTACCACCTGCTTTGGGCTGCATTCCCAAGCAACCCGACTCCGAGAAGACCTGGTCCCAGCGTGCCGGGGTCTGCAGCCGGCCTCACACCGTCCACGGGCACCTCATAACAGTTTCACACCCTCTTGAACTCTCTCTTCAAAGTTCTTTTCAACTTTCCCTTATGATACTTGTTGACTATCGGTCTCGTGCCAGTATTTAGCCTTAGATGGAGTTTAGCACCCGCTTTGGGCTGCATTCCCAAGCAATCCGACTCCGAACTTTTGAAGGGGAGCCCAGGTTTGCTGATACTAAATGCACCCAGGATCTTAATGATAAGATTAGAATAGCAATAGATGTCAGGCCAGACTTTGATTCAGTAAGTTATTTGGGGCAGGAACTGCCACTTCCTATATGTTTGTGCAGCACCTAGCACAATGGGGCCTAGCCATTTGGTCTCTAAATGCTATCACAGTATAAATAAGTGGTACTGTTCCCTTAATTAGAAAATCCAAGTTTCTTCAGTTAATTTTACTTTGAAATATTATACTTAGGCTTATTAGAGAGACAAAGTGGGGGAGGTGATCTGTTTTTATTGGATCAGCTTCTTTTGGGGAAAGAGAGAAGTCTTTGAGCTTAACTAGACCTCTTCTTACCCAGAGCTGAAGAAGAACTCTATGATGCTTGAAGAGCGACAAGCTTTATCAGCAGAAATTGGTCCAGTAAAAGATATTACCTCACTCACCCACCTTGTCTCTCTAATATCCTGGGACCATCACAGCTATAACACTGCACATGTAGTTAGGCTTGGCAGAATTGAATTTTTATTTTTTAAATAATTTTGAGGGATAGTATCTATTTGTAAGCATTTTTTCTATTTGTTTAAATTTTCACCATTGTTGGAAAGGATGGCGAGGGTCAGACGACAATTTTTTCATGACAGTAGATGTTGGGATTCAAAAAGTTAGTTTTTTAACAGGTAAAACACAATTTTTCACCATCATACCAAAATGTGAAAATTAAATACCCTTAAATCAACTTTAATTTTCAAGCAGCATTTTTTTATTTTGCCTATCTGTAAATTTCAGTTATCAATAGGAATATTTTTTCATCAGCATGTGTGTATGTAGCAATATCAATGTTTACCAAGAGTTACTGATAAAAATGTAATCCTTTCAAGGCTAATTATACTGCAAGAATAGCCTTCATATGAAAGTGAGATTTCAATTTGTAAAATAAATTCTGTAATAAAACAACAATTCTGTCATAAACTGATATACAATAAGTAGGCATGAAGTTCAGCTGAGTGACTATTCCAGTCATGCTAGCTTGGCTATATTCAAACTAAGCAACGATCTGCTTGGCATGGCAGGTTCTGAAATGCACTACACAAGGTCTGGGACGAAGAGATGGAAGGAGACTTTTGTAACTAAGAATTCCAGCCTTGATTAATTTGAAAATGTCTTGAAAATCTTATGATGAGAGAGACTTTAAAAAGCTTTGCAGTCAGATGGTAAATGAAGAGCAAAGTACCCTGCTGGAGAGAGTGAGTTAGATAGGGATAGTATTTTGAGGTGGTGGTGCTATTAAAGCAATCTCATAACAATAATTTTAACATTGTCCAGTCACACACTAGCCAAATGTGATGATTCTTAACAAAGCCACTTGCTCTCGAATTTGTGTATACATAGTGAAGGGTGGAAGAGGTTTAGCTCTGTTGGATGTAATAAGGAGAAAGTGTTAAGAGGGTTTCAGTTTGTTTTACGTTAATGGGGATGATGTAAACCAAGTATCTGATTTGTTCTGGAGTATTCAGGATTCCCCTGAATCCATTATTTTGCTAAGTTTGTTGCCTCAGAACATTGAGGAATCCCAACTAGTTAATGTTTGATTTCTTCTAACTGGACTATTATGTTGTGGTAATTGTCTGTCTCTCCCAAGAAACAGGAATAAAACCCAGCCTGGTATCACATGACTACAGTTAGCATGCATTACAGGATCATGGGTTTGGCAAGTGTGTTTCCAATGAACCTTCCTCTTTGGAAGTCCCCTTTAAGCAGCCTTCCTTTTTTGTGAGGAATAAATTTAAAACTTTTCTCCTTACCAGG
Organism: Chelonoidis abingdonii; assembly: GCF_003597395.2. Lineage (NCBI taxonomy): Eukaryota > Metazoa > Chordata > Testudines > Testudinidae > Chelonoidis > Chelonoidis abingdonii. Next base: position 43,764,580 of record NC_133773.1, read on the forward strand.
TGTGGTAGTTTCTCACCTTATTTCCTGCGCCAGAGCAGAGGTTACAAAGGCATGGATTTTTACACTGAGGTTGGGTGGTGGTTGTCTGTTGTCTGTATTTTCAAGAGCTCCTGTTATGATTTGTTGGAGAGGGATTCTCCTGTAAAACAGCAGTTTACTTGCAGCTACTTCAGAGGCCCCTCCAACCCTGCCTGGAGTATGTACTTTTTGGACTATCAGTACAGCTGTCCGATGTGGGTCCTTCATCTGGAAAATGAATTCATTAGGCTGCTAAAAGAACATCTGTGAATGATGCATAGAAGTGAGATGAAGCTACGTTTAATGTTTTCTGCCCTGATTGGGACAGTGTGCAGATGTACTAATAGCAGAACTATTACTGGAGAGATTTTTGGCACGATTTCAATGTATATTTTATCAAAATCACAAGCGCAAACTGAGAGCTTTCCATTTCCATACTTTCCATTTTCCCAAATCCATTGTGCACCATTAAATTGAAAATATTCTCTGCAATAAGCCTGCTGTAAGATTAGGGTTCCTGCAAAACAAACAAAAAGCCAAAAAAAACCCTCCCCACCCTTGCACAAAAACCAGGGATGACGTGGCTTCCTTGCATCTTCTATTTAATGCTAATCATAAAAAAATTAAATTGGGTCTTTTTGTGTATTTTTACTGGAGCGTATAAAACAAAGATAATTTTGGAATACAGGTAAAGTTTTTTGAAAATTGACTTGGTAACTGTTGCTGCTTTAACTTGGGTCCAAGAACATGACGCTACTTTTATACAGATTATTTCTTGGGATTCATTCATTAGTATTGTAGCATCTAGAGGCCCTAATCAGGACCCTCTTGTGTTAGGTGCTGAACAGACACATAGTGACAATCCCTGTCCCAAAGAATGCAAGAGCCAATTCAATATCAAATGCAAGATTTGAATATCTCGGCTGGAATCCCGTTCCTATTGAAGTCTGTGGCAAAACGAAGTACCAGAGGGGTAGCTGTGTTAGTCTGTATTCACAAAAACAAAACTATTGCCCTCACTGGGGCCTAGATTTCACCCCTTGTATGTAATCCTCCTGATTTATGCCCGTATTTGGAATTAATCTTCAGCCAATATTGTATGCCTGAAATAAACTGTATGCTTTCAAGTAAATAAAAATATGCCATTATATTCCACAATATTACCTATCTCAACTTTTGAAAAAGTCAGATTATTTTAAATACCTGTTCTTTCTAAGAGAAGAAACCAGATATTTGCACTCAGAATGCTTGTGCACTTTTGTAAGGTATGTTTTTGTAACCACCCTGTCTTACATTGTAAGCTCTTTGGGGGTACTCTGTTTTGTAAAGCATCAGTATAGTGTTACATGAATTATTAAAACGAACATTCAATCCTTTTGACAGTATATTGTGTGGAGGCGTTGGAGGTTAGCTCTTCATGGAGCCCTTCTCTTTGTGTTTCCACAGCACCTAGCACAGTGGAACTCTAGTCCTGACTGAGCTCTTTGGGCACTGCAGTTGTATTAACTGTTTTTATAACCACTTACAGAATTCATCTGGGTGATGGGTCAAATTCATCCCTGGTATAACATCACTGAAGTAGCTGGATTTACACCAGGGATGAATTTGGCCCTATGACACTGAACTTGTATGTTACGCTAGTGTCTAGTTCAATCACATGCAGCTCTGAGTGGACTGTAGAATGGTGGTTTTTACTAAGTGTGATGCTCAAATACAATGTACTGCATGGGAATGTATGTATATATTTAAGATGTTTTTTCTTGGTTATAATATTGAGTACCTGTGACACAATGGAAAATAAGTAACTATTTGCAGCCAAGGATTGAATAGCTGGAATACGCTGAATATAAACTTGGGAAAAAATGTTAACTTATGCTAACTGTATACAATGCCACTTCATAATCAATGGCTCTAATCTCAGGCATTTTAATTTAAATAACCCTTTTTCCAGGAAATCCCTCCACTAATCTTTCCATTGCCTGGAAGATTTCCTCTTCCAGCCTTTAAGTTCTCATTTGCAAGGCAAGTTGTAGTTACCTCCTACTTGAGGACTGAATAAGTTCCCCTTCAAAGTGCCATCACTTCTAATTTGTCCAGAAGGGTTGATGTCATCTTCTCCTTATGCCATTGTATCTGCCAGCTCTGGAACAACACAGTGAAAATTGAGCCCAGAAGAGCCACACAGTTTACTATATAGGTTCCTTTTAGAAGAGACTAAAGTCTGATGTCTTCTATGAAATCTGGATATTGGAAAATCTCAAGATACTTTATTTTTAATAGTGAAGTTCGTTAGTTGTCTGTCAAGATCCACCCACTCTTGCTTCCTTGTTCTGTACCTGTTGACTGACCTCTCCAGTCTGAGGGTTAACTACATTTCAGTGTTATATGTGTTTATATGGCAGGCACGGTGCTTCTGGAATCCTTTGGATTAAAGGCGCTATTGAAGCATAAATAATTATTATCTTTGTGTGGCAGTGCAGCTTGGTGCCTTAAGGACACCTGTTCTTTTAATTCTAAATGTTTATATCATTTTTGTTTAATCACAATAAAGATGAGCCTGCGCCGCCCCAAAGCCTTGGAGAAGTTTGGATCTAGGGTTTTGCTTTGGCCCATTTATCAAGATAGGGCGAGGTATAAAGTTTAGCAGATCTGGATATGAACTTTGCCTAAATTCAAGAGCACTTGGATTTTGGGGTTTAGTGACAAGCAAGGTTATGTAAGGGAATGTCTTTTTAGTTTAAAAACATTCTCCTACTCTTCCAAGAGTCAAAGGACCTCTCTAAAAGCAGGTGCCGGAATTCGAAGAAGAAAACCAAAGACCCAAAAGGGACTTCTCATGTGTGTGTTTTTCCAGTTTTAAAGTGTTTTTTTTTTCATACTGGAGTGAAAGCACACTCAAAGGCAGTTGCACAGACATCTATCACTATTAACAGGTGCAGGTAACTTTCCATGTAAAAGCTGAACTGGTTTGCAGTTCCAGCTGACAAGTTTTTACCTGATTATGGATAATTTTACCCTTGAGGTTACTAGAATGGCAGAAAATGCAATGCTACTCTAACAGCTTCCACCTCCTGACAATCTTAAAGCACTTTATGGATTCATTTCTTAATTAACTAAGCTTCAAAACACTCCTGTGAGGTATAGATTTCCCTTTTACTGATGGGAAAACTGAAGCTCAAGTAATTTAAGTGACTTGCCTGAAGTCATGTAACAACTCTGTAGCAGGAACCGCATATTCTATCTTGCAGCCCTGTGTTTTAAACACTATTAGGTTATTCTTCCAAAAATACAGGTGAAAGAATGGGAACCTGCTAAACCCTAAAATTTGAGCTTTTCATCTAAAGTCTTAATAGTTGTGTATATAATTAAACTAGTCATGTTTTATGCAGTTGATTATTGTGAATTAGAATTAATATTAGTGCTTTTAATTAGAAAATCAGTAATCCAAACATGCTGAATTCTAATCACATGGCACATTTGTACAATGTGATCCAGCTAAACCATCTGTAATGGACAGTTGGCCTCATATTAGTTTATTAAATACTATTTGAAAATGGCAATGATCCTAATCATTTGGCTTCTACCTAGTCTCACCAGAGACTCAAAGCAGAACTATAAATAATACATGTTACTTTCAGGGCCAGGAAAGAAAAGCCAGATCCCATAATGGTCAACTAATTAAAAAAAAAAACAACCCTTTTATTTCTACAGATTTATTCTGTGGTCCTTACTAAACAGATCTGCCTTGGATTTCTAATGGTGAATATTTTAGCAGGAATGTAGCCTTTGTTACTATGAATAGTTTAGTACAGATTAGCGGTATGCCAATTTCCTGTTGCCTTTCAGAGCTGCAATTTGAGCTCTATTTGCTCCTGGCTGTTGCACAATTGAAAACAATGGGTGGCTTCTTTTAGGTTTCACTTCAGAGCTCTTAAAAACAGGGGAAGTGACTAAAGCCCTACTTTACAGGTAATTAACAATAGATAATGTTTGCTCTGCACTTATTTATTTATTTTATTTTAGAGCTGATGAAGGTGGAAATACACATAGACCTCCCAGTTTAGAGACTATGCTGTAGTTTTCTGGGTGCAATCACTGACTTAGTTTCAGCAAGGTGGCACTGAATGTCTGGGTCAAACATATGCCTGACTGAGTAACCCAACAGATAATTAAAAAAACAGACCAGTCAATACATTTTGTTATTCATAGAGTCATAGACTTCAATATGATCGTCTAGTCCAGGGGTCCCCAATGCGGTGCCTGCGGGCACCATAGCGCTCGCATACTGGCCGGCGGACAAGCATCTGGCGAAATGCTGCCGACAAGCTGTGTCATCCAGAGGCATCGCTGCCAAAATGCCGCCAACTAGACGCCTCTGAATGACACTGCTTGTCGGCGGAATTTTGGCGGATGCTCGTCCGCTGCCATGGTCCTCCGTAGCTTGTCGTCTGGCACCCACCAGACAAAAAAGGTTAGGGACCACTGGTCTAGTCTGACCTGTACAATGCATGCTGCAGAATCTCACCCACCCACTCCTGCAACAAACCCCTAACCTATGTGGGCAAGACTCACCAGCCAGCACCCAGGAAAAAATTCTCTGTAGTAACTCAGATCCCAACCCCATCTAACATCCCATCACAGGCCACTGGGCATATTTACCGCTAGTAGTCAAAGACAATTGCCAAAATTAGGCTATCCCATTATACCATCCACTCCATGAACTTATCAAGCATAGTCTTGAAGCCAGATATGTCTTTTGCCCCCACTGCTCCCCTTGGAAGGCTGTTCCAGAACTTCACTCCTCTGATGGTTAGAAACCTTCGTCTAATTTCAAGTCTAAACTTCCTGGTGACCAGTTTATATCCATTCAAAATGCTGACGCCCAGGCAAACATGGTCTATTTCTTCATTTTGGTACAGTATTTCTACATGCAATGTGGAGAGCCATGCTTTTTTGATGTATGGACCACTTTTAATGTCTTCTATATCTGTTTTATGAGGTGCTCACTTTTCATACTATGTTGATGTTTAAGACAATTAAATATTTTCTTATGTATATTCAGTATGAGAGAGCCACTGGTCCTTTAAAGATTTATTTATATTTGCCACGTTATATTTGCCATCATTAGGGTAATTTCACTAAAAATATAAATGCAGAAAAAAATGTTGAGTTTTGGATGCCAGGGCTCCTTATAAACAATACTGGGAAGACTTAGACATCTTTCTGATGTTCACCCTCAGTCCAAACACAGAAATGAATTCTATCCTTATATATTACAGGCCATAAGCAGGCATGTTGGCAAGTTTGGCTTCCTGCTACAGAAAAAAAATAAAGATCATTAAACAGTGATGCAGGGAAGGCTGCCTACATTTGGTGCTAACTTGTCATTTGGTCTCTAACTTGGTCTGGTTCAGATAGTGTGCAACTTTCTGAGCAAAAGGATATTTGTGTGCACATATTGAGTAGTTATTAGCTTGCATACCAAAAGCACATTCTATGCTTGTGAACTTTGCACATGCACAAATTGAAGGCCAGATGAAAAACTGAGGTCTATTCTAGTAAACTCTCTCTTACATGAGTAGCCTCACTGAAGTGTTCACTATAGATGGAGCTTTGTTTGGAAAACCACGTTCAAACTCTGCTCCCATCTCCTCCTTTTGCCCCCAAACTGGTTTTAAACACCGTTGGATGACAAGGCTAAGCTGTTCAAAACTAGTTTAAAAACAAAACAAAACTAGAGACTGTAGTGTAGATGGCAACCTTAGGATGCAGCACAGATTTATTTTGGAGGATTGAATATGTAAATTCATTTGCTCTTGACTGTTACTCACCCACCCAGGGGCGGGTCCAGGCCCCAGCACGCCAAGTGCATGCTTGGGGTGGCAAGCCGGAGGGGGTGCTCTGCCAGCGCTGCGAGGGAGGCAGGCAGGCTGCCTCCGGTGGCTTGCCTGCAGAGGGTCTGCTGTTGCCGTGGCTTCGATGGACCTCCCACAGGCGTGGGACCAGCGTACCCTGCGCAGGCTATCCGCCGGAGGCAGCCTGCCTGTTGTGCTTGGGGTGGCAAAATCCCTAGATCCGCTCCTGCACCCACCTGAAGTCGTATTTCTATTTGTATGAGTATAGTACTGATTACTGTGGAGAGTGGAATGATGTGATAAACACAGCTATGATTTCAAGGGGGGAGTTAGCAGCAGAAACATGAAATCAAAATGTCTTCTCATGCAAACTTTCCAAGTAGTGGGGGAGGGGGGGAGAGGAAATTGACAGGAACAATGTGTCAGAAACACCCATGTTTTATATTTTCAGTATTTCCAAGTTTTTTTATAAGGCTTAATATGCTTTGTAATATTTCATTAGAGTGAGACCTTCCACTATTAACATTACTGCTTCCTGCTCTTAAAATCTAAAGGGCAAGTGGAAAATTGTCTAACTCAAACTGCTCTCATTTCTTTTCCTTCCTGCTCTAACCAACCCTCCTGCCACAATAACCTGATAGACATATTTGAGGGTTTGCAGTAAAATACACCAAAAAGACAAAAGTATGTAAAGGGTCTTTTTTAAATTTGGGGGGCTTACTCAGTGTGAACAGCTGGTAGAGGCGGGGGATGCAGACCTGCACTGATGGGTCTTGTTAGCAAACCTGAAAGAGAAAGGGGAGTGGTCTTAGCTAGAGGCTGAGTTCTAAGGGTATGGCTACACTTACATTTTTGCAGCGCTGGTAGTTACAGCTGTGGTCGTACAGCTGTGTAGGGCCAGCGCTGCAGAGTGTCCACACTTGCAGCATTTGCAGCGCTGTTGTGAGTGGTGCATTGTGGGCAGCTATCCCACAGAGCACCTCGTCCCATTTTGGCGCTGTGGGTTGTGGGAAGGGGACGGAAGGGTGCGGGTCATTCCGCTTCCTGTTCCAACGACCCGTGGTGCATCGCTTCCCTTTTCAGCCGTTTGGTGCCATTGTGAGTCTGCCGCGTGATTTCAGTAAGAAATGGAGCCCGAGCTGCTGAGGACTTTGCTGATGAATGTTGCCAGCACATCACGTCTGGCAGTTGAGCTATTCCTTATGCTCCAAAGTGACAGTGAGGAGAGCTCAGATGATGAAATAGATTCGGCTGACGCGCCTGACACTAAATTGCTTGTGGCAGTAACGGACGTGCTCAGCACCGTGGAACGCCGCCTTTGGGCTCGGGAAACAAGCACTGAGTGGTGGGATCACATCGTCATGCAAGTCTGGATTGACGATCAGTTGCTGCAGATACTTTAGGTGAGAAGCCACTATCATTTGGACTGGGTGCTGAGCTGCGCAACTGCAGCAGCAAAGAACGAGATGAGAGCTGCCTGGTCAGTGGAGAAGCGGGTGGCTATTGCAGTTGAGGAATCTCCAACAGCTACCGATCAGTCGCAAACCAGTTTGGAGTGGAAAGTCTGATCGTTGGATAGTAGGGTGAGCAAGTTTGCAGGCAATTAACGCATCTGCTAGAGAAGCGTGCTCGGGAATTGCAGGACATTCTGGATGGCTTTCGCCAATGGGTTTCCCTTAACTGTGGAGGGGCAATAGATGGACGCTATTTCTATTTACACACATGGCAACCGAGCAGGTTAATCGAAGGGGTATTTTCTCTATGGTTTCCCAGGCGCTTGTGGATCAACGTGGGCGTTTCACTGACATATACACAGGATGGCTGGAAGGTGCATGATGCACGCTCTTTCGGAACAGTGGCATATTAGGAAGCTGCAGCGCAGGGACTTTTTTCCAAGGAGATCACAGTGGGGGACGTCGAAACTGCCATTGTGATCTTGGAGACCGCTTCCCGTTAATGCCTTGACTTATGAACCGTTATACAGGGAAGCTTGACAGGCAAGGACGGTTAACTACGGCGAGCCGGTGCAGAATGATCTGGTGTGCTTTTGGTCGTTAAAAGGGGAGATGGAGAAGTTCTACCGGGAAGCTAGAGGTGGGGGAAAGCAGCATCCGCGATTATAACTGGTGCTGTATACTCATAATACTTTGTGAAGGAGAGGTGAAACTTCAGTGACGAATGGACCGAGGTTCAAGCCGCCTGGAGCTGAATTTGCACAGCATGAGAGGGGGCTACTAGAGGGCCACCGACATGTATAAGGATCAGGGAGCCTTAAAGGAGCAATTTGAGGTCTGAAAGCCATCAGTAATGTGGGTGCCTTCCACAGGAGTTAAGTGCAGTGGTTGCAATGATTTGCAGTGCCTATTTTTCCTTGTGGTACAGTATGTTACACTTTCTGTAATAATAAAACTGTTTAAAAGACAAGAAATCCTTTATATAAAAATACTAATACATAAAACGGGCAGGGGGTAGGTGAGAGCAGTAAAGTCAGAGGTTTGACCTATGTCCTCCTGTTGCAGTGCAAGATGTGACTTAGATGTCTCACTTAGATATTCTGCAATGTGATGAGGGTGAGTGCTATAGGTTAAGAGGTCTAGTTCTCAGGGCTGTTGTGTGAGCGTATGGGTGTTGGGGCAGCTGGTTGTGGTAAGAACCAGAGCTGGAGAAGGGTTTTTTGAGAAACGTGGGGCACAATGGTTAGATTTTGGAAGTGGGGCGGAGAAGCAGGTAGTTGCTCTCTGAATGCATAGACATTGCCATAGGTGTGTTGGCGTTCAAGGATGCTAGCCCCGATCTGTGCTTCTTGTAGCCAGTTCCTTTCTCTTGGAAGCCTTTCATTCTTTTTCCTGCTTTCCTTTCCTGTCCTTGGCAAATTATTTATTATACTGTGGAATAACAGATTATAATGATTTCACGTTCCCTAATTACTTTCCTTATTGGGTTTTTTTTCTTCAAGTTCTGTATTTTCCAGAAAGTCTCTCTGATCGGAGCGTAGCTAGAGTCTTTAAAAAAAAACACAGAGAGATAAACTTTTACTAAGACCTGTATTGTTTTTTAAGACTGTTTCTAGCATCATTACCACATTGCGAAGCCAAGACAGAGAGGCGCAGCGCAAGAGCAGAAATGGTGGTTTCCCAACGCGTCTCACCTGGAGGGGGGGGCGTCTTGACTCTGGGAATCACTGGGGATTTCTGTGACTTGGGGAAAGCAAAGGAGCAGCTACAGGGAAAGTAAAACTGAACCTACACCCCATCTGCCCGCAAGGTAACTCTCAGAGCAGTACTTGACACACGCGTCCTCACCTGGGAAGGGGGCCTAGCTGACTCTGGATTCATGGGATTTCTGTGACTTGGGGAAAGCAAAAGCAGCTACCAGGAAATAAGCATGACTCTACACCACTCGACAGCAGATACTCCTCAGGCATTGCAAAGCGCGCTCACCTGGAACGGGGGCTGTATGAATCCTGGAATCATGGGCTTTTCTGACATTGGGGAAAGCAAAGAGCAGCTACGAGGAAATAGCATTAACAAGTATCCCTGCATTTTCCACAGAATTTTAACATCCGATATACTCGCTGATCCATCCCTGGGAAGCGGGAAGGTCTTCTACACTATGTGATTCCCCTGGTCCTACGCAGCTGTGCCTGTTGTGCAGCAATGGGTCCCCACTCACGCACAATGGCAGCAACATGTTAGCCTGACTGGACAAGACCATTGGATGATTTCCCTATACATATGCGGAAAGGCATTGCACACTACTGGCTGAAACTTTGAAGAGATTATCAGAGGAGATTACCACTCGACGTGATAGACAATACAATGGATATTTCCACATCAGGCATGCTTGGCAGGCAGCCATGCTACCTCTCCAAAGATTTCATTTATAATAAAACTTCTTACGGAACAGGTCCTCGCTGGTTAAGGCTGACGATAGCTAGTACTTCTAAGTGGAAATACTCTGGCTGCATGACTCTCTGGAGTTCCAACTCATAGCCTCACTCATTGGTTCTCTCACCTTATCCTCTCTACCAGGCTCTGATGTATATGATCCTCGGATTGCAGTGGGGTTCATAATAACTACTATGAAAAAAGAAGAACCTCCTGGGGCAGCACTTGAAGCAGGCACGGTTTCTGAACGTGCTATGCATAGGCAACTCGAGTTTTAATTAAACTGATAGCACCGGTGTTGTCATACAAATTGATTGCTCCTGATATAAGGTATAATAATATCTACGGCTGGAGCGCAGCTGTGCCTTACAGTTTCTCACGCCCAAACAGATGAGATCCGCCGCGGCAGTGTCCCCTCTGGGCTCGTTTGGGACGTGAGGCATTGGGTCAATGATGGTTGATGATTGCACTCAAGCTCGTGAGCAACGGAAGGGATTTTAAATTCCGGGGAATTTATAAAGGGGGGTCCCTGAGCCAGGGTCAGTGAGTGCGAACCTATGAAGAAGGCTGATAAAGGTATACGGATATCCTAATACCTGGGCGAATTAAAGGACTGTGATGAACACTGATACAGCCGTCAAGGTGGATTCACAACCGTGAGAGCAGGAGTCAGCTCGGCTGAATGAACAGGAGTTGGCGTGGCTGAGCTTTGTAAGTGTGGACACCGAGTAAGTTGCAGCGCTGTAACCCCCTCACCAGCGCTGCAACTTGCAAGTGTAGCCAAGGCTGCCTAGGTCACTGATTTTGCTGTGTGATTATTTTCCTTAGTTTTCCCACCTATAAAATAGGAATAATATTACATGTGTATCTGACCTCCCTTTTGGAAAACTCCAATACAATTTAATATGGTTTGAACAATTGAATTATTCAGAAATGAGTGTCAAATTTGATACAATTGAATAGAAACATGTATTCTGCTATAGAACTCTAAGGTTAGTTTAAACAGATAATAATTCTCTATTAAATGCTATAGTGTTGTAGAGAAAGTTCTATAGATTATTAGTTTCATGCTTATTAAATTCTGTAAAAGTTTTCCATCTGGTTGAACAGGGTCATCTCTAAGTATGTATTGCTGTGCAGCTGCACAGATCCCTCCTCTCTGTTAGCATCCATTCCTAAGATGCACCCATGACCTTCCACACCTGTAGACCTGCAATAACTCTTCCACTTAACATTATGAAAGCCATACCCCTTCCCCCAAGCTCCCTAATGTTCTATGTATTTTGCAGATATCTTCCTTCGAACCAAGCATTTTACTTCACTCTGTCAGGGTAAATGCTAAATATTGTCTCCTGGAACCTGCAAAAAAAAAACAAACCTATTATTTCTGAGAAATATATGATCTCACCATTGGTGAACAGGGAACTGAGGGTTACTTTTCTCTTAGGAGATTCAAATATAGAAACATTAATTCTCACCACGCCTCAATGAGGCAGATAAGTATTATTATATTATCCTAATTTTATAGATAGGGAAACAGACCCTCTGGGTCACAGTCAGCCATAGCATAAGTGAGTACAGCTCCTATTAATTTTATTAGGAGCTGCACCCACCCACAAAATGGAATTTGATTCTGAGAAAAAATAACTTGCCCAAGGCTACACATTACTTTGATGTTGCATCTAGTTTTCAGATTCAGGAGTTCCTGAATTCTGATCTTGCTTTTAGTCCACTAGACCATACTGCCTCTCAGAAGACCTTATGTCAAGGATATGCAGAATTGTATTGTAGGCATTAGAAAATGAAAAGGCGAGATACTACGTGTTGGCTCTTCAGTTTTTGGGCTGCAGAGATATAGAAAAATGGGACCCTAAAATTAGGCTCTGAAATACATATATAGGCACCTAAATAAATGGTCCAATTTTCAAGATGCTAGGAGAGCATCACTTATTAAAAAAACATAAAATAGGCCATTTATTTAGGCCCAATGGATCCTATGGATTTAGGAGTTTAACTTTAGGCTGCTGTTTTTTAAAATCTTGGCCCTAAACTTAACAACAAAACCAAAAAATCTCTTCTGAAAATCAGAAGTGAACTGACCCAATTCATATAGTCTGATGAGATCAAGATAAAGGCAGGTTGTTCACATTAACATACAGGTTCAATGGAAAACAGGGCTTAGGGAAATGACAACTATTAGTGGAACTGCAGAAAGAGTGAATCTTTCCATAATGTTTGTTAAGAATACTCCCAAATCCAGGAGTTCTGGTCAGTTGCATCTTTTGGATTGCTCTTATTTCTAACGGACCTTCTGTTTGGGATCCCTTACATTTTTTCCCTCTTAATAAATGTATCTTTAAAGGACATGAAATCCTAACCTCCTGCTAGTTTAATACATAAATTCTGAACTCTTTTCCTACACTTACTCCAAATTCAGGTTCCTGTTCTGAAATCCTTTTCTGCCAGTTCCTGAAATACTGTTCTTCAAAGACAGCGCTGCTTGGGCGGGGGGGGGGGGGGGGACAAGTGGGGCAATTTGCCCCAGGCCCCACAGAAGCCCCCAAGAGAGTTTTTCGGGGCCCCTGGAGCGGGATCCTTCACTTGCTCAGGGGGCCCCGGAGCTTCTTCCGCTCCAGGTTGTCGTCGTCAATTCGGCAGCAGGGGTCCTTCCGCTCCAGGGCTGAAGCACCGGGTCTTCGGCGGTAATTCGGCAGCGGGGGGTCCCCACCTCGGGTCTTCGGGGTACTTCGGCGGCGGATCTTGGAGCGGAAGGACCCCCCACCTCCAAATTACCGCTGAAGCGGGGGGGCCCCCGCCACTGAAGACTCCAGGCCCCCTGAATCCTCTGGGTGGCCCTGTTCAAAGGAGCTGCAGGGACTTGTTTCATAGTAACTTATGAGGTGCTCTTGGCATCTGAAGAACAATGGTTGCAAATTGTTGCAAACCAGCTCCCCATTCCCTATTACTGAATTTGCTCAACTCCCAGGCAAAGATCCTCATGTTTGATTTTTAAAAGTGGAGGATTGCTGAAATGACTGTATTGACCTAAATGAGAAGACACGCTGGTGAGAATTTGGACATGTTAGTATGCCCTCCTCTTGGCTATAGAAAGGACAAAACTTCAGTGGCTACATGTAAAAGTCTATGCTACTTTTTAAAAATGTATTAATGTGTTAATTCTTTGTGCTTGCACAGACAGTTCTACATGTACCATCAAGAATAGTTACATAAAATTAATTCTTGTATCATATTTACTTGAATACGGCAGTGTTGGGCATGGAAGATGTAGTCATAAATCATAGGTTACCAGAAACTCTGTGTGTGTGTGTGTGTGTGTGTGTGTGCGCACGCGTGGTCTTGTTTGTTTGTTTAGAATGTGGAACATGCCCAGAATGAATCTGAAATAAAATTGAATATTTTCTTTTCTTTTGAAATCTGAGTTGAGCCAATGTAAACTACTAAAGATAAGCATCTTTACATTTTTGTATAAGTAAAGCTCAAGGATATATTTTTCTGTACTGCTCTCAACTAGTCAAGTTGGAGCATGCCATACGGCTTGAGAATTTCCATAAAGTGGCTGAGTGTTTAACTTTTGTACAAGTTTTCTTCTGTACCTGTGTCTATAAACCATCTTCTTTCAAATAACTTCTTTCATACATTCTTCCCTGAGGATGATACTGCTTCTTAGCACTTTTCACCACAGCAGCTGATTCTGAATTGCAGAACAAAACTACATTAATGGAACGTTCATTGCAAATAACATATTTTTCTTTAGATCATTTAGCAAACTGTAATTTGGTTAATATTGTTAAGAATCACTAAGCTAGCTATCATCATTCTGTGTATCCGTATATGTATCATTTGTAGAAAAGTCTGTGGGATGCTTTGCAGGGATAGAGAACTATGATTATCTAGTTTGGCTCTCACCTGAATGCATCACTTCGCTATGATTTTATGAATCAATAACCACTTTGTTACTTCAGACATTATCAAGCTTTTCTCTATATTTTCTGCTCCTGTTGTTCCTCCTCTTAACTTTGATTGTAACACCTTTCTGTCTCTGTAAATGTCATGCCCATCAGTGGTGTTTATATATAAATAATCACTACAGCAATCAGTTACTCCTATTTTTATGCAATAGGTATATACAAATACACACACATATACCTAAAACGTTCAGTCAGCCATTTTATATCCAAAATTTCCATAGTAATCCAGAAAACTTGTTCATCTTGCAAGCGGCAGTGCTAATTGGTATATGACATTCTTTTGTAAAAATGATGCCTCTTTCCTGTTTTCCAATGAAAGTCTTCATTTGCCAAAACAAGTGTTGCACATAGGAATATTTGACGGCCTTGTTTTGATTTTATGTAACTTTCTCAGTATCATTTTACAATGACTCTTAGATAGGTAAATGTCATGCCAAAAAATAGAATATTTTAAAACTGTAATGATCTCATCTGATTTTTCTATTTTAAACAAGGCGCTTTTTGATGGTTTACTAGACATGACATAAACAGTTTCCTGTTTCATATTTTAGCTATGCTAGAGAGAGTCAGTTGCCCTGGATCTGCAACTACAGGGGCTAACATCCTTCAGCAGTAAAATAGTCACTGTTTAATAAGTGGCAGAGGATGGGGAAGTAAAAGAAACAGTGGATGAGGTGGGCAAGGATGTGCCATATCAGAGCTAGAGGGGTACATTGTTTTCTAATAGCACCAGTTCGCCTAAAAATTTGTTGATGTAACAAAATTGTTTTTGGCTTAGTTGGGGGAAAAGCAAAGTTTAAAAGGATGGTGGCAGACTTTTAGGCCCCAAGGTTCTTCCACCGAAATAGCTTTCTTTTTTTAAATATAAATCTACGTTCTGTCTGGAGAGTTCATGTTCTTGCCTTTGGTGCGAAGGGGCTGTGCCCTAGCCTCATAAACGTGCTATTTTCTGTAGAGATGTGCAGAACAGCAAGACTGAGCACAGGATTGGAACTCCTGAGTTCAAGTTTTAGTTCTGTTATTGATTTGCTGTGTGGCCTTAAGCAAATCACTGTCCCTCTTTGCCTCAGTTTCCCCAACAATACAGTGGAGATAATATCTACTTCACAGGCATGTGGTGATGGTTCACTACTTAATGTTTATACAGTACTTTAAACATATAACTCCACTTTCTTTTGAAAATTGCAAAATATTACTCAAATTATGCTGCATATTTTTTCTCTGCTTGCTGGAGAAATCAGATGAGAGATTATTGAAAGTTTATATCACTATTAAAAAACCCAGCTTTTAAGGTAAAAGAACTTCAGGACTTAAAAGGTTGACTGTCACTTTAAAAGTTAATATATATCCTATTTGAGCAGACACTGAGAAATTACCTGCTGTTGCTTATGGACACAGCTGCCCTTGGCATTTTTGGAGGGGCCTGTATAACTTTTGTTTTTTCCCTTTTTCCCACCACACCCCCATACCTAAGCATAACGTGTTTCTGTCCTTTCTTATCACAGTGCTTTGCACAAGGTCAGGGTAAGGATTCTGCAGAGAGTTGGCCAGATGTTTCTTTGGGAATCACCTTAATCTTAATTCATTTTACATTTAAAAAAAACTAAAACAAACTTATGTCATGTATCTTTAGATCATTCTCTTGCTGCAGAAATGAAGCCAAGGTGTTATTCCTGGTGCTCCTTGCAATTGGTTTGCATCTGTGTATACTACTTTATATTTGCAAGGCCATCTTTGCAGGGAGAAGGGCTAGAAGTCCAAAATTATCAAATTTGGGTGCCAAAAATTAGGCACTTACATGAGGGAAGTCAACGAGAGCCAGAGCTCTTAAATGTATGGCCATATGGGGTATGTTCTGCACTGCTATAGACTTTGCCTTCCTCTCCCAGTGCACCACAAATTCAAGCAGTGCCCTACAATATAGAGAGTGAAGGGGTGGGACTGGAGCCCTGCTTCTCTCTCTACAAGATAGGTAGCTCTGGACCTGTGCTTCTCTCGGCCTTTCTGCCTCAATATCCAGAGAGAAGGTCTCAGTGACACAGCCCACGAACCAATGGGTTTTTTTGGATATGGGGAGGGAAGAGAGGGAGCAAGCTGATTGGGCTGCTACATTATTGAGGGAGGGAGAATGGAGTAGAGCAGGCTATGAGATGTTGAGCTCTTCACAGGCTGGGAGGCTCTAGTCTCTCTCCTCCAATAGTCCTTTGTTAAAAAAAAAAAATAGGTAGCAGTCCAGATTGCTGCCCCCAAAAAACCACTCTGGAAAACACCTGTCAGCTCCTGGGCAGCAGGTCCTTGGAAGGGAGAGGGAGCGAGGAGCAGGGGCATCCAGAGATGTTCAAAGAGTAGCAGTGAGAACCTCCTTGAGGGCAGCAGCTGCCAAGTCATGAAAAGCGGCAAGGCTTCTCTAGATTAATGTATTGGGTATGGATCATCCCACTTTTCCCTGGCACCACCAGTAACCTGAACAGTTTACACAACCTCTTGCTAGCCCACTCCTCCTGTGGAACAAATTGCAAAGGTCTCTCAATTCATGCAGAGAGGAAATATCCTTAAAAAACAGGGTTGATACTTCAGAAACTTGGGTGGGGGAGAGAGCTCCTTTCTGCCTTTCATGGCTATGCTGTTCCTGCTTCATTGTCTTCTGCAGATCCAAGCCAAAGGAATCCCTTCACTGGAAGGTAACAAAGACAATGCAATGGGAAATGGAGTTCTCCATGTTAAAATGGTGCCTGGAATTCAGTCCTTGGAAAAGCTGAAACTCCCTGATCTCTCTCTCACTCTCTTTCAGAAGCCTGGAGTTAGTGTAGGGTTGGGTGAAATAGCAACTTTCATTACTGCCTAGTTTGATGTTTTCATTATGAACCTGAATCCCAGCCCTGCTTTGCTGAAAGATTCCCAGAAGTTAAGGAACCTTTCACTGAACCTGTATGAATTTTGGGTGAACTCATTCTGATCTATGAGTGGCAAAGGAGAATTTATTTGGGGGTTGTTCAAATGAAAAGTAATGTGAATGTCTGCAGTTAATGCCCCTCTGAAAGAGGGAAACCATCAAACGCACAGGTATCTAACTCTTGATCCAGAAATGATCACTCAGTGTCAATAATTCACAAACTATCCTATCTCTAATCTCCCTTTCTGGAGGGAAGTTTACTGAGAAGGTGGTATCAGGTCAGGTACAGCAGCACTTGGCTTCTCTATTTATTCATATTCCTTCCAATCAGGTTTCAGACTTGGATACGTCACAGAGATGGCACTGGTGGTTTTGACAGATGATCTGCTCTATACTATGGACAGAGACCAAATGTGCATGCTAAAACTATTTGTCTTAGAAGTAATCATTGACACTAGGGGAGTCAAAATTTTATGCTAGCAGGTACTGCAGGGGATGTGGGGTTGACACTATTCTACGATAACTTTACTGTTTCCCATCCAACAGAGGATGATGATAAACAGCTTCCTCTCCTCAGAATCCCCAATCCTGACACAGTTCCCATCTCACATCTGTGTCAGACTTCCAGAGGAGACCATCAGACACTATGGCATGTGATACCAATAATATGCTGACGATAAATCCAGATCTATGTTGTCTAGTCTCTGTGTGGGGACAGTGCTGTCTCCCAGATGTCATACTGTCTGGGTGTAGTAGGGACATAGATGAGAAACAATTGGCTTAAATTCAGGCAAGGAAACAGACATGCTAGTTGGCAGGAAGAACCAATTTAAGGAGCTTAAGAAGTCTGTGACCACCTCCTTAGCTGATGGCATCTGTCTGACTATTGTCAAGCTGATGCACAGATTAGGAGTCCAGGACTTCCAGAGTGATCAAAATCCCTTCTTTATCTAGACCTGGCCAACAGACTTCAGTGTTTATTATTGGGTAAGGAATGGTGATCCCACAACTTTGTCACCTCCAGGCTAGACTACTGCAATGTATTCTCCCTGGGTCTGACCATAGAAGACCCCAATTAAAGCCTGGGCAGTATATGTCAGCTTGCCTGCAAAGCAGAATAGAACTCTGAGAACTCCGAGCTTTACGCTCTGGGATGGTTACCTGTCTGGGTCAGGGTCAAATTCAAAGTCCTGTTCAAGTTCTAAGCAGTCAGGGACTCTTGTATATCGGGAACCACCTCTGCCTCCAAACCCAAAGCAGCTGTACACCACTGGGAACGCCTGACAGAGCAGGGACAGACTTTTCTCAGTGAGGAAAAAGCTTCTGCCAGTGATTAGGCAGAGGTAACATTTTACTACTTTCAAAGCATACTACAAGACCCACAATTTTGCAAAGGCGTTTCCTTAATAGATTGGGGGTTCCCACTCTTCACCTGAAGTTAGACGTTTGATGAGAAGCTTTGCGGGAGAGAGGGGGAGAGCTGCTGGTAAGCAGCATTCCATGTATTGGATTAATCTATGTAAGGTCAAACAGGTACTGAGGCACCAGACATGTTAGAAATGCATGTTGATAACAATCAAAATGTTGTAATGGAAATCAGTTTCTCACCTGCTTCAGTTTACAGAAGCAAACTGTAGTACCAGGGATTAAACAAAACGCTGACATTTTACACATAGATATGTGTCTAATTACTCGGATTGTAAAATCTTTGGGGGAGGAACTTTTTGTTCTGTTTATACAGTGCTTACCACAGTGGAGTCTTAGTTTGCGACTAGGGCTCCCAGGCACCACCGTAATACAAATAAATAATAAATTGTTAAACCAGAGTTAAAGCCTGGTGACTATAGTTTTGTGGGTGGGTGGGGAGTGGTTTATTTGGGAGTATTTACTGTATCTGACAACCTGTATTATGTACATCACAGATGATGGCAACTTCAGGAAGGTGGCTACTAGCAGCAGGAGGACAAATGCCAATCATATTTAAAACCTGTATTTTCAAAAGTGTGTCATGGTTTGTTAATGTTGAGAAGTGCTTCCTACCTGTTAAATTTTTGGGTTGCTGAGTTCAGCTGAATGGGGTTAGATTGTCCCTTAAATCGCAAAGCTGCCAAGTCATCCCAACATCAGTTGAATTGGAAGCCAGGCTGGCTACTTAGCGCTTTTCCTGGAATAAATGGGGCAATTTCTCATCTCAGGAACACTGGTGTAAATCCAGAGTAATGTCACAAAAGTCATTGGTGTTACTCTGGATTTATACCAGTGTAATTGAGAGCAGAGTTTGGCCCAGAGAGTAGTCTTAATGAGGCTTTAATGTCTCTCTTTGTTCTGATAATTATTGAGAATTATGCCTTTCAGTGGTATTACTGAAGTGGGTGGCATGAGGCAAGCCTGTATAAGCTCCCCTTTTGTTTGATTTATCAAGGCACCCAAAGGGTTTATGAGCTGGAATTGGTCCTTTAAAAGCTATTTGTAGTTTCATCCTGTACGTTGTGAACCAGGAGTTTGGCCACTATTGCCTCTCTCATAGCCCCCCAATATAATAGTGTAGAATCTAGATTTCATCCATAAATAGTTTTGGAACAGCCATTGTATTCCTCCACCCCTCATAAAAGAAAATGTCACTATCAATGGTTTATGGCATCTTTCATTCAACACTTTGTTTCTTAAAGAACACCAAGACTGGCAACATTTTACCCAGATTTTCCCTTGCTTTAAATTTGTGTACTTCACTTTCCCTCCACATTAGTGTTCTATGGCAGAGGTTGTGTAAGTCATGGAAGGCAGGTTCCATCTTTAATTGCCTATTAAGTAGGGCCTGTTGTTTGAGGCAGGGCAATCTGTAATATGTCAGTGCTCTCTTTGTACTCTTAAGGAAATGTCTGAATGTGGAAATATGACTCTCTGCATATGCTTCTCCAGCATTCCTTGGGATATTCTTCTCTGGCATGGTGTCCTATTAATATCGTATGTAATAATCTAGCTAGAGCAGTGTTCACCAAACCGTATGGAATAGACTCTACCTATGTAAGAAAATGAATACAAATCTGTGTGGAGTGGTGAGAGAAGGAGCATGCCATGCATGGTGTTTTGCCAGATTTGATTGCTTTGTCACTTTTTGTAATGGTCTATTTTAACATCGGAATTTCCCTTTCTTGGCCTCATTTCTCCAAAATGCCAAATTATCTCCTATATATTCTCATATAGGTTTGCTAAGCTATCTAAACCCCCAGCAAAATTATGTAGCAGTCCTAGATTTGTGACATCTGACAGGTAAATACATTTTGCAAATGTTACAGTACTTTTTTGCCCATCTAGGCTGATTGATCAAAATGGGTCTTTTCTGGTGTACACCTTGTAGTGTATAGTGAGGGTTCTGTCATGCTTCATATTTCTAGCTACTTTTTAAGTAGAAAAAGCATAAGTGTACAAGTGAAAGTCCAAAAAACAAACAAACAGACAAAGCTGGATTAGTTAGTGGACATTTTCTCAGATCCCTATCCTTGAGTTTGCTGGGACAAAAATTAAAGATGTTGATATTTAGAAACCAGTGAATGTCAAGCTCAGCCTCTGAACTAAACTTTCTCTGAGATCAGCCTTTGTGACTGGCAGTGAGTTGCAAACAGCACAGCAATGCCCCCTGCCAATCCCCCCAGAAAAAGAAAAATTGCCCAAAGCACCAGGGACACTCCTAACTTCCTATTCTGTGAATTTTGGATTAGTTTGATTTGGACTGAATGACTTCACTAGTGAACTGAAGATGTGTCTAGGTGCTTGAATAGCTGCACTGATTCAGTTCCTAGCTGTGTTGTGCCAAATGCATCCAGTGCAAATCACGTATTGAGGGAAAGTAAGGACATGTACTACTGCTGGGGAGGTTGTCGCATTTGTACAGTATTTGTACTGAAACGTTTGTAATTCTGCTCTTCCACAGGCCATGGCAACTGGACTGAATGTAATCTGGCTCTTTTATTTTCTTGCTTCCATTCAAATAAGGCCTTATAACAAGGAAAGTGAGTGTGTGTGTGAGAGTGCAAGAAACAAAGTATGAATAATAGAGAAGACATTTGCCAAAGAATTAAAATTGATCTTTTTTTAAATTTATTTTTGCTTTAGAAAAGGTTCTGAGTGGATATAAATTTAATTCAAGGAGGTTGAATTTAAATATTTTTAAAAAATCATCCATTTAAAATAAATAAAATAAATAAATAAATTAAAACTGCCTAGTTCTCCATGAGGCCTTGTTCACTGATAAGAGCCATCTATCATTATTGAATTAAAATGAGGGATGTCTCTTGTAGTCAGCATTCGATAAGACATGATGTCCCTCTGTTGGGAAAGTTCTCTTTTTTCTGTTTCTTGGTGCCTGGGAAAGCTGCTTTTAAATTACAAAAAGTCTGAATCATTGCACAGAGTCACTGGCCCCTCTGAGGCGGCTTTCTCTCTCTTCTTAAGAACAGACCACGCACAGAGCCAGATGGTTCCCGTCTGCTGGCTTTATTCAATGCACTTCCTCCCACAGACGGGAGCCCTTTTGCCCTCCTTCCAGCCTCCCTCCCCTCCCTTTCAACCATCCACCACTGGGCCTTTCTGTTCTGCGGCTGGAAATAATCTTTTATTGCCCAGTTGTTCGGAAGTGACCTTTTGCCCTTGATTAGATAGCACCAGGCTCTATCACCGGATTGCTTTTGAGCTGGCAGTTGCTTTTTTGTGTTCACTCATCCGGTGTCAGGGAGAACAATGCAAGTCTTTGCAAAATTTTAGTACAGCTAAGGCCTCATGTGGGATAGCTGGGGGAGAGGAGGAACGGGATTGTATAAAGCAGCCTCACAGACCATGATTAACTGTAAAAAAAACATTTCCTTTAATAAACTGCAAAACAAATTCTGTGTTTTTATACCTATCTTACATGTATTTACAAATCACCTTTCCCTCCTTTCCAGCCAGCTTGAGGTTACAGTCAAAGCTAATGAAGAGAAACGGAACAGATTCCCTTACAGGGTATTATACATGTATGTACAGGCATGTAAGTTTAAAGCGTGCTGAGAGTCTGTGGCAGACTTGGAGTGTAAAAGGCTGTCCCAGTTGATGTTAGAGTTCAAATCCCAGTCTCTCACAGCTTCAGCACTTGAAGAAGAGCTCTGTGTGGCTCGAAAGCTTGTCTCTTTCACCAACAGAAGTTGGTCCAATAAAAGATATTGTCTCTCTAATATCCTGGGACTGACATGGCTACAACTACACTCATATTATACCACAATTCACTCATTGACTAAAAAGCTATAGTCAAGGAAGTTTGAACTGGGTTTTCAAAATGTGTTCAATATGACTTAATCTATAGCACAGTAAAAAAAAACCTACATCTGGCTTCCATTCCTATAGGAGTTAATAAAGAAACGTCACCTTTCTATAGAATCTTTGTGCTAGCCTATAGAATTCTTGAGCAGGGATGAAATTTTCTATTAAATGTTATAGAATGTTTAGACTAATTTTTATAGATTCCTGTTGCTTCCATTGCTACCAAATTTGATTGGACTTTTATATATGGGATATTTTGGCAATCCAGTCAACCCCTTCACAATTAGCTTACACTGTAGTACACAGCTCAGAAGCCAGTTTTTTTTATTCTGAACTATGCCCAAAATAAGTATTTTAAATGTTCTTTTATATATCAAGTCTTTCTGAGTCAGACCGACTCATACATTATTTGTCTTAGATTTTTAATTCAGAATGCCAGGACACTTTATTCTTTGTATTACAGTGATACTCAGAGGCCCCAGTGGTATGGTGACCCATTTTACAAGATTCTGTACACCTATTAAGAAACAGTCCTTACCTAAAAGAGCTTGCTATCTAAATAGGGACAAGATGTGACAAGTAGACACAACACAGCAGGAGATGAAGGAAGGTAAAAGATGGCTGTAGACTTAATGATGGAAATAACAGGAGTGCAAGGTTGCATATAATTGCCAAGTGTCCAATTTGGAGGCTTCATAGTTTTGTCCTTGTTGTTGTTTTATATGTGTTTGTTTTGAGAGACAAAATGATGAAGACACTGAGTTATAATGAATCATTATCAACCACCTGCCTAGTCACTATCATATGAGGCAGTTAATCAGGGAAATCAAAGTAAAGGTGAGTACACTAAAGGGTTTGGAAGGAATAAAGGGTAGTGGCTCTGCACATCAATCAAGGAGGCTGCTCCATGCATAAGGGTAAGCCTGGAAGAAGGCAAAGATACTTGAGAGAGAAGCAGGTCAGTGTGTGGTTGAGGCTGCCATTGGTAGCAGAGCAAAGGAAGTGGGTTGCAATGCTATGAAATAAGAGATTGGCTGAATAGGAGGAGATGAAGATCAGAAATTTATGTTGCAATGATGAAGGAAGAGGCAAAGGACCCAAAAGAGGTCAGATTTAAATTGATGAGCTAGGAAGATGATTTCTTTACTTAATTGTGTGTGTGTGTATGTTAATTTATTAGGTTTATAGAAGGGCACCTATCTTAAGTTGCAGGCACTGTCATATAATGGAAAGTGCACAAAGTCTCAGAAAAGAACAACTCAGCCCAGCAACACAGTCCACACTCACTTAATGGGAAAAAACTTAACAAATATTACAGTTTCTAATATATATTAGAAACCCTGGAAATTTAACCGAAGGTAATATGAGTATGATTGCTGTCCGTTTTCTCCCACGACACTCAAATTGTATTTAAAAAAAAAAAGGGGAGTGGTAGTAAGGATCACTTAATACCCAAATTGCCCATTCCATAAGGGGCATTCCCCTGGTGCCTTCAGGGAAAGATCTGGAGAAAACTGTGCAGGAAACTTTTTGGAGTTTTCCTTCTGCCCCCTTCCATATTCTTTTTTTTTTCTCAGAAAGAGGCAAACTAGTTGTATGTGTTTACAGCTTTAACATCTTTTGTCTCGTGTGTATATATAGTATGTATTTATATGTGTATATATTAATATAATGAATACATACACTAGGGTGGTGGTGTAAGATCCGGGACCCAAGGGGGCAGGGGAAGTAGATTGGGACAAGAAACTTGGTAGGGATGTGGAGAGGTGGAAATGCGACTGGTGACTGGAAGGGGGAAGAGATGACTGGAACTTTGGGTGGTTGGAAGACTGGGATATGAGTGAGGGAACTGAGTCTGGGAACAATGGTGGAGACTGGGACTGAGAGTTGGATGCGGGGGACTATGACTAGCTGGGCAAGGAGACTGAGACTGGGACCCAGTACGTAGGGGCAAGACTGAAACTGGGACAGGACATTGGGACTGAGATCCTGAGGGGCAGAGGGAAGGAGGCAAGGTGGGAGGGGAGACAAGGAGTCAGAGTGCCAGAACAGACACTGTGTTTCCAAAGAGACTGGGACAAGGAGCCAGTGGGGGAAGAGGGTCAGCAAGATAGGGGACACTGAAATGAGAGAAGGAATCTGGGGAGGAAAACTGGAACTTGGAGCCAATGAGTATAGGAATGTGGGAGGGAAACTGAGACCAGAGTGTGAGGGGAGAGATAGATATGATGAAGAGCTGGGAGGGTGGGAACTGTCCATACAAGGATACTGGGACTGGAAGTGGAGAGAAAAGAAGAAGGAAGGGGAGTTCTGAGGGGCAAGGCTAGGACTTTATGAGCAAGGAGACTGGGACTGGTATGGGAAGCTAGAGGACTGGAGATAGGGACTGGTTAGGTGAGGAGAATTGGAGGGGGATGAGGAGCTAAGGGTGCAGAAGAGACAGGACTGGGACATGGACGGGCTGGAAGGAGCAGGACCGAAGGGGTTAAGTTTGAGGGGGAGCTTGGAATGGAACCCAAGATTCCTGAGTCTCTGAACCATTCCGCTTCTGACAGCAAATATCTATGAAACCCTCTGTACCTGGTGGGAACTCTCCCACATTGGGGGATATTCCTAGCAGGGGACTTATGGGCAGTTTCCATGATCTTCATGCTGTCTGATCCAAACTCCATTCAGATCAGTGACTGTTTTTCCATTTATTTCAGTGAGCTTTGGATCAGGCCATAGGTGCTGGAAATAGGGGTGCTGGGAGTGCTGCCGCACCCCCGGCTTTAAGTGGTTTCATATACCGGGTTTACAATTTGGTTCAATGGCTCCCAGCCATTGTACCAGCATCCCTGGATAAGGCACTTGGCAAGGGGGTGCTACAATGCTGATTAGTAAGATCACATGGTTTAATTTGTATGTAAAATATCTTGTATAGTGTATATGGTAAGATGTTTCTAAATATGCTTGTAAGACAAAATGAAGCTGGAGAAGAAATTTTAAGACAGTTTTGGCTGGGTTAGGCTGATGTTTCTGCTGAAATTCACTGTAAAGTAATGGGAAAGGGCCACTGAATTCACATATCTACTAGGAAAAATGGTTGGAGTTCTGGATATTGCTCTGAATTCATCTTCACAACGATTGGCAGTAGTGCAAAAGGCAAATAAGATTTTAGGGGATGCATAGATGTATCAAACATGGCTTTACAGAAGTTATTTTAGTACCAAGTGCAGTACAGTATGAGGCACTAGCAGCAGAAAAAAATTATTTAAATTGCTGTGTACAATTCTTGTCATAATACCATAAAGTTGTTGAGATTTGACTGGTGGGGCAAATGGCAACATAAAATTGATCCAGGGCTTTTGGGTTCTGCATTATGAAGAAAGTTTAGTCAGACTTGGTTTTAATTGCTTAGGAGAAAAAAAGAGAATTTCATGCAGATCTAGAATTGGTGGAGATCAGAGGGCAATACAGTTTCCTTTGTTAAAATAACATTTCCAATATATAAAGGGGTGGGAGACAAAGTAAGGATGTTCCAACCATTTTCTCTTGTCTACACAGCATTCAGAAATGATGTAAATAGGAAGTTTGAAAGGATAACTTTATTTGAAAACAAGACAACATGGACCGAAGGTGAGAGTTGCATTCCAATTCATTATCTGTAAGCAATTCAGGGAAACGTTCTTTACTTGAAATTACTGAAATATGGGAAGAAAATAAAGGAAGTCATATCTTGTGGTTAAAGAAGTAGTTGTAATTGTTTCCCCCCCTTCTGGAATTACTGTTATTACAAGTATTTAAATGACTTAATAACGTTGCCTTCTGTAATTTTTCTGTATTTTGGCATGGCTCTGATAGCCCAGAGCTCGGAACATTCCTGGATGACCTGCACAGGAAAATTCTTGCTAATGAATTATTTTTATTTCTTTCAATTTGTTAGATTTTTTATGTGAGATTGATGCTAGCTATATGATAGTCAGTAGTCACTCAAGAACAACATAGAATTTGATACCTGTGGAAGAAATGATATTAACAGTAAATGATGACATTTATACAGTGGAAAAATGTTTCCCTGAATCACACAGCAAACTCTGTCTATTTCTCGTCATCAGATATAAGAACCCCCAGAAGTGTATTTTAAGGCTATTTCCACCTACCAATAACCCTGTCATCATTAGCAACTAATAAGACATGATGACATCATTTTTAGTTATGTGACACATGGTGTACTCGTCCCACACTGGACAAGGGGGTTAATCCCATTTTCTGGGCAGAGGAAGCCACACCCCCTCACCCTGCTGAACTGAAGGGTCAGTATAAGAGAGTGCAGCCCAGCTCAGTCAGGGAGAGAGGATGCACATTTCAGGCTCCTGCCTGGGAGCCGCTGGAGCCCCAGATCGCAGAGGCCAGCCACAGCAAGACCCAGGCGGATACCAGAACTGTCATGAGCTTCACAGGCTGGAGACCCAGGTGTCCCATGGACCACATCACTGGGAGACAGGATAGGAAGTAGCCCAGGGGAGACTAGCAATTGATCTGATTGTAGAACCGAGCAATAAGTCAGCATGTTACAGTCGGATCCCCGCTGACCCAGAGGTGAATACACTTGCTGATGCCAGGGCTCTGGGTTGGGGCAGGAAGGGTCCAGGTCCCCCCTATTCTTGCCACCACCCCACTGGGTGATGGCCCAGCCTGCTCTGGCCACCAGGCCACACAGCTCTGCTAAAGAGGGCAACTGCATTGATTCCAGACATTAAGCAACACCGCCCTCCTAAGGAGTGCAGCCCTGTGAGGGAGGGCAGCCATATTGACT
The DNA here is from genome assembly GCF_003597395.2 of Chelonoidis abingdonii. Classification (NCBI taxonomy): domain Eukaryota; kingdom Metazoa; phylum Chordata; order Testudines; family Testudinidae; genus Chelonoidis; species Chelonoidis abingdonii. Next base: position 43,791,312 of record NC_133773.1, read on the forward strand.
CTGGCCACTAGGCCACACATCCCTGCAAGGGAGAGCCACCATATTGACTCTGGTACCTAGGACATACAGCCCTGCGAGGAAGGGAAGCCATGTCGACTCTGTCCATTAGGCTACACAGCCATGCTAAGGAAGGCAACTGTATTTACTCAGGCCACTAAGCTATACTGCCCTGAGGCTAAGGGCAGTCAGTTGGATCAGCCATATGACTGTAACGCCCTTTTCTCCACCTCCAAGGAGGATGGGGTGTACTTGCCCTGCAAAATTATGTGCGTATGTTTTCAGATTTTTCCATTTATAGTGACAATTTTTTACCCATTAAGTACACTTCAGAAAGGCAGACCCAAGACATAAACAACTATGGGATAACACGGTGAGGTTTTTTGTCACTTGGTTAAATTGTACAACATGGTAAACCTCTTCCTGTTTCTGCAGTTGCCTCTGAGAGGTATTTTCCTTTTGATTTCCTGCTTGATTATTGATTTATGCATCATGTGTACAGTTCAGTGTCTGCATCCGCTACAATTTATTAAGAACAAACATCAGGGAAATCTTAAACATCATGTTTATTTTGCAAGATAAAATTAGCAACAAAACTCTCCTTTCATGGATACCTGAAATCATGAAAAACTCATTTGTTAAAAATGCAAAATTCAGACCAAGTTTGCCAGCAGATTCTAAGGTCCACAAATCATTTGAACCCACCTGGCTTAATACATAGGTTGCATCTAAACCATGTGAAGCATATGATGTAAATTGGTGCTTCCAGTTGAGTGTTGACTTGAGATTTTTGGGTTCATCTTAATCCAAAATTCAGAGCAATAAAAATACTGTACATAGATCAAAACCTAATACACTCTAATAAATGTAAATTCTGCTGAAGGCATAAATCATTAGTACTTTGCAATGGTTAATTCTTAGACCAGTAAATACATCTTTTATGGATCATTCCCATTAAGGCTGAAGATTTTATACAAATAACTTTATGGTACAATTTGCATATTTTATAACTGTATTATTTAAAATTGTATATTGTATAAACTCATTTAAATAAACAGCAATGTCCTGTTTACGAGAACTTACGCCTGACAAAGCTGCAGCATGGAACAAACTTTAGGAACACATGAATTACCTCACAGGACTAGACCGTCTATCCATCTAATCTAGTATCCTGTCTCTGGCAGGGGCCGGTACCAGAGGCTTCTGAGGAAGGTACAAGTAACCCTATAGTAAACAAGTCAGATAATGTACTCTCAGTTTAATTCCATGTTATGTCAGTAAGAGATTGATCTATCACCTGGATCAGCAGGGGATATGTCCCATATTAAAAAAATAAAAAATAAAATAAAAAATCCTTCTTCCAAGCGTTGATGCCAGTTTACAGAGTTACCATTCCTGCTCCCTCTGACCTGACCCATGCACCATGGCATTGTCCACCTGTTTGTTTTGTCTCATACTTAAAATATTCTTATTCTGGCTTCTGTTGCAACAATTGCTTTATGGACTGTGCAATTTAAGGCCTGAGTCTAACTGCTTCTACTGGACCCTGGGACTATGTCTACACTGCCTCTGGGAGTGAGACGCCAAGCCTGGGTCCTCAGACTTGTGTTAATGGGGCTTGTGATAGTGCTTATAAATAGTGTTATAGACACTGTGGTTTGGACTTTAAAGCCCGGGGGCGGTGGCAGGCTTCAAGGCTTGAGCTCCATCCTGAGCCATGACGTCAAAGTAATGTCTAGGCAGCTATTTTTGACATGCTAGCTTGAGCCCCACTAACACAAGTCTGTGGACCCAGTCTGGGAGGCTTGCTCCCAGATGCAGTATAGACACACTATTATAGGTCTGCTGTAGGTTAAACACCTAGCCAGGAGGACTCTCATCATAAGGTATGTCTGCACTATAATCACGAGGTGTGGTTGCATCTTATGTAGACATATCCATGCTAACTTTCATCTAGCTATACAGGCCCACCTGGAACCCTGGGTGATTACTTGTGGGCTAGCCCTCACTGAAGCATATGCTGCCGTGGCTTCATGCTCTTGGACCCAAGCTGGCTAGATTACAGCTAGCTCAGGTATGTCTGCATAAAATACAATCACATCCTGTATGATGGGGGTCCTCCTAGCCTAGAGCAGACTTAATCACAGTGATGCCACCTAGAAGATCTGCTATCCAGAATGGGAGACTGAAGCTCCTGACCAGGAGCTATGCAGCAAATATCCAAAAAAACAAACAAACAAAAAAAGAGAACTTCCTTGCCTAACTGGGAGTCTTAAGAGAGTGGTTGAATATTTATAATATAATCATCAGTGCAGAACACAGGCATTGTTTTCCTTGATTTTTAATTATTTAGCTTAACATCATCAGTTTAGAAGGTGTTGAATAAGAGGCAGAGTGTTCTTTCCTTGTCTGAACATTTTCTCCTAATATCTTTCTAATTGTTTTGATAAAGAGAACATGTCTGAATAAATTACATTGAAGACATAACACAATATAAATGACATTTAAAAGTGTGTGAAAATAGATTATAAATACAAATACACAAAGAACAGTACTGAAATCATTTCACATGTTTCAGGATATAAGCACATACATCAGACAAAATGTCATTCTCTAAATTTCTAACCTAGTTCTTTCCTACATATGCTACTTTCTTGAGGAATAATGTATTTCTTTTGGGTTTTTTGTACACTTTCAAGGAACTGAAAATCAGTCAATGGGACTACACACATGCAATAGATTTGACTATCTGCATAAGTGCTTGTAGGATCATGGCCTTACTTTTTATATTCCCGAAACCTCACTAATATTTTCCAGTTTTAGATGAACTTGTCATTTAAAATCTGTTAAAAATACTCAAGCAAAATCTAGTCATTGCAGGCAGATAACAAGCCTTAAGAAAATTATCTAAGCATTCATTTTAATTAATTAAATACAATGCGACATGTAGCACTTTTTCTCTGCTTTAACATCATGCTATGGTTTAGTAAATATATTAAAATACACTAAAATTAGAAGCTAACTTCTCTTAGTTCCACTTATGTAAATCTTGAGTAACTCCACTGAAGTCAAAGAAATTATTCTAGTGAGTAAATATTGTTCACAAAGCAGGCTTGTAGGACTGTACCCTTACACTGGTGAATCTTAGATCATAATTTTGCTGTGGATATTTACTACTTGCAGTTGTTATATTTACAATGTTGTTTGCCCTGTCTCCTATTCTGAATATAGAGAACAATGCAAGTACCTCAGTAAAGGCAAATACCGCAGTTCAGTACAAATCCATTTTTAATGATTCATGCTATACACTTTAGTCCACTGTGAAAAAAACACCTCAGGTCATCCTAGTATTTTCCATTTTCTTCCAGATCAACCAAACCATGTTATGTTCTATCTATTTCTATGGTAGTGATTATGAAAAGGAAACAGTTGTAACAGGAAACTTTCACTTAGCAAGATGGGGAATGATTTAGAAATTGCTGTAATCATATGTCCGCTTTATAGCAGTATTTGAGTGCAGTGAGACATGGCTTATTGTTCTTGTTAAAGCTTCTCAGTATAGAGAAGATTTTGTCTCAGTATAATGATTTTCCATTTTAATTTGGAATGCTTACATTTTAAAAGTTCTACCTTAATTTAAAAGATACCGATTGCTCGAAGACAGTGAGACTTTCCCCAAATATACTTGCAGTTGGTTTTATAACAGGGAAAGGTGACCATTCAAGTCTGAGAGATTGTTTTGTTTTAATCCTAACAGATCATTTGCAGAAGACCTCAATTAAGGTCCAAAAGTAGCTTCTTTTTCCCAATCCTCTAAAAAGACCCATTCTGTTTAGATTCTAAATTCCGTATTAGAAGCAAGGACTGCATCTCCTGTATCTTGTGCAGTGCTGAATACTTTTCCAGAACTAAACAAGCAACAATCCTATCAAAATAAACCAACTCTCAAATGGTAGTAAACAAAAGAGAAGAATACTATTTAATATGATGTGTTTTGACTGAGAACATTTCTATGACGCCAGCCCTTAATGTTACTGACTTATGAGATTTACATAAATTAGTCATCATGTTTTCTCATTTTCCCTTTACATATGTATGACTATTAAATGTGTGTGAAAAAATGTCAGGAGTATCAGAGCTCTATTTGCATTAGAATTTCCAGTGGAAATGTCAAGTGTGACCTTTTTCTTGTTTGAGTGGCTAATCCCATTTGAAATTCTTGCCATGCTCCAACAGGGGGTCAGTGCACTTGTGAATCAAACCACTGCACCTGCTGGAACTCCCCACTCCTCCTCTTCCTCTCTCATGTTATGACTGGAGGAACTTACAGCTTGCAAACAAGGGCGGTATGCTGTCTGAGTGCCTTGAGTGGTCACATTTCACAGCATTTCATCCCTGGGAATTTTGTACTAAATCATTTTGTTTTTAATGTTACTCGTGGAAGCCAAAAATTAAAGGAAAAATATTATATGAAAAGATTGAGATTTGTCGCTTTGTATATTCAAAATGGAGGAATAATTATTTGCAACTGAAGCTTTAAAAAGGAATAATAAATGCCTTGTCCACCTTGAAAGGAAGCCTGGGGGTTGATAGATCCTCTTGTATGTGTGAGATGGGAAGTGTCTCTGCAAGATATAGTAGACTGACTCCTTTGGCTGAGTCCTCCACCCTGGCAAATCAATACAGACAATATAAACAGGTGCAAATGGGCAGGATATCCACACACACTTACTGCTACTTAAAGACAATGCTAAACTAAACTAAACCTGTTTTGCCAGTGCTTGGCTATGTTGACAACTTCCCATTATAGGAAATGCTAGGGTATTAACAGGAAAACTGGCTTTAAGAGTATAATGCTCTATTCCTGCATTCATATTATAATAACTTGTTATACTAATGTGGAATGAAGGAGCTTAGTTAGAAAATAAAAGATCCTGTAACAGATAAGAAAGCAACTTTTATAAATCTGCTTATTCCCAATTACATTTTGTTGTTGTTGTTTTTTAAAATGTCACATTGTTTAAATATTTACACTGGGAAATAATCATCAGAGATTAAATTCTTGTTTCCTGTAGTAACTTGGATATTATCAGTTTATGGATCTTTTCTGAAACAGATCTCAGTAAAAGCTTTTCTGTCAAACTGCTGCTGTATTTTCAGGGTTATGCACTGAGCCAGAATGAGGGTGACTTTGAAATGAGCCCCTGATATTAAAAAGGGGAGAAGGCAACTTCTGAGCTTCAGTGGTTTAACACATAACATGATTAAAACACAGGATACATTAAGATAAAAGGTGCCATGGAAATATTCCATAGCAGCTTGCATTACACTTGGAATAAAATACTACAGTCTATTTAGTAATATAGTATGTGCTATATTAGCATGCATGCTCTTATACTGAGCATTATAGGAGCAGTAAAGAGAATGCATTATTACAGTTCTGACCTACACGTGTGGTGTTTGTAGCTCAGAATAATTTGACATTGTAACACTTGAACAGTTCTGCCCTTTCCAGTTAATTTTCCATCTATAATCTTTTTTACTGGTTACAGTGGGAAAGAAGGTTTCATAAAAGATGTGCAGAGCCAGAAGAGTCATGTGAACTGAAAGATATTAATGGTTTAGCACTTAGCTGAGATAAAGTACAACAGTCTTTGGAGGGTGTAATGAGGCAATCAACACTGGAGATAGCAAACCACTGACAGCTTCTGACACTGCATAGATGTCCTGCAACAAAGCAGTGAACTCTACAGATGTGCAGTGTGCCTGGCAGCCTCCATCCCTTTCTTCCATTTATTTTTTTAGAGAACCTCCCAACATCTAATTAAAATAGGCCTTGTGTGCAGAGATTAACATTAGTTTGCTGACTCCTACAATGGTGCATTTTGGTAGCACTGATGACATTCTCTATTAAAGAACGACCGCAGCAACTCTTTTCCTGAGGAAGTGAACTGTGCTGACAAATTAAACTTGTTTATTTAGTTAAACAAAATAAACAAGCAAATAGGAAACGTGTTACATTGGAAAATGACTCAGTATGTGATAGGAGATTTGCTTGTTACAGGCTTTTTTGAGTTTTGTTTGTAAGTGTGAGGAAAACATGCAGTCACACTAGGGCTGCTCACGCAGGTGCCATGACTCACCCCTCAACAGAGCCTGCAGTGACTCATGGCTCAGGCATGTTGCAGCAACTGAGCTGCATTGACTCAGCCCTCATGCATGCTGCAGCTACCTATCCCTCTGAGTCAGATGACCACCAGGCACAGGTGTTTCACTGACTGTCCCAAAGCAGCAAGTTAGGCCAGGTCTACACTGCGACTTTAAATCGGTTTAATGGCCGATATATTGATTTAACGCTGTACCCGTTCACACGACGTCGTCATTAATATCGAGTTAAACGGCTCCTTAAATCGATTTCGGAACTCCTCCCAGACGAGAGGAGTAGCGCTAAATTCGAAAGTGATAACTCGGATTAGGGTTCGTGTGGACGGAAATCGACATTATTGGCCTCTCTAGAGGTATCCACAGTGCACACTGACGCTTGGTCCGCACTCCGAACTTGGATGCGGAGTCACCGTAAACAGGAAAGCCCCGAGACCTTAGAATGACATTTCCTGCTTTCACGTGTCCAGCTCTGATCAGCACGGGTGGCGATGCAGTTCAAATCAAAAGTAGCTCCTGCATTGAACCTTACGGGAGATACAGATCTGATCGTGATGGTGAGACAAATCTGTTTTATCAGAGCTCCGTTAAAGAACAGGAAATGCAAAGCGTTTGAAAACTAAACTCCAGGAAACACAGCGGTGCGTGAAACTGTAACGGGAAGCCAGAGACTCAACGATGCTCATGAGAGAGGGAGGGAGGGGTAATGAGACTAACAGCTACCAGTCTCGCACAGCAGTCTTGAAAACTATTTGCATTCTTGCTGAGCGCCCAAGGTCTGTAGCTTAATACACGGTGTCTTGCGTGTTCACGGAACAGCTCGTCAGTCTCTTCCCCCCCCCCAGCACGTGAAAGAGAAGTAAAATAAAAATTCCTTGATACTGTAAATGTCACCCCTGTGTAGAATCGCGGCGAGAGAGTACGTGAGGTGTTGACAATGGTCAGGATACGTTGTGATCTCAGGGTCCATGATTGCTTGTGCTATGGCGTTTGCTCAATGCACTCCGGAAAAGGCGCCAAAGGGTTGTCTGCTGCCTCACAAAGGGAGGGTGAGGCTGTACCCACCCAACCCGGGGCAATGTTCTGCCCATAGGCACTGTGCTTCAACCCGGAAGTGGGAACTATGGGATAGCTGAGGAACAGCTACCCACAGTGCACCGCTCCTGAAATCGATGGTAGCTTTGGACCATGGACGCAAACAATCGATTTTGTGATCCCACTGTGGACGCGCTAAACCGATTTTATTTGATCTGTTTTGTAATATCGGTTTAAGCTAATTCGAAATAATTGTGCAGTGTAGACGTACCCTCAGTCTGTGCTACAGCACTGCTCAGCCAGGAACATGCCTATTCTATTATAGATGCCCTAGATGTTCAGCCTGCCCTTGCCTCGTTCCAGCCCACTTCAGTCTTGTCAATGCCCTACTCTGACCTTACACCAGCCCTGCCTTTGCAACCTGACCCCCAGACCACTGGACTAACTCAAGCCTGGCTTTGATATTCAGGCTGCGTTTGGGTTGTCTGTGTCCTCTGATTTCAGTTCTGACCCACGGCTTGTCCCCAAACCCTGGTTTCAGCGGTGTCCCTTGGCCTAGGTCTAACTCTGCAGCTGGCTCCCACCACCAGACATGACTGCCTGGAACCCACAGCCAAACAGTAAGGAATGATATAAGATGACAGGAATGTATCTGCCATGACTTAAATTAAGGGGCTTGGTGTGTGGGTGTATATGTTGGGAACGTGACTCAATTTTACAAATGTGTGAGATCTGGGCTTTTTAAATTCCATGGTCAAAATCTGTTTCCTACTGTTTATTGAGGCTAATTGTTTTTTAAGGCAACCTCTTTTTTAATAGATTTCATAAGTGACCCCATTGGGCACCAATGGAGTTATTCTTGATTTACATCAGGTGAAGTGAGATCAGAATCAAGCTCTTTGGGTACAATGCTGCTCTGCTATTGCTAGAAATAACCTAGCTTTTTCAAGCAACTGGTTTTGTATATTGCCTTGTTACTATTTTTGACAAAGATTATTTACTTAGTATTGTAACTTTGATATTATGTGCTCTTCCCTCTGCAGCAATAGAACCTGGTGCTCATGGAGCGCTCATTCAAAGTTTTCTGCAGGGGTAGGGGAAGACCATGTAGCTAACACTTTGATTTGTCTCTCTCTCTGACCTTACTGTGTTAGAATTTGCTAATGAGCAACCTAAACATCCTCCTGTGTGGGCTGTAGGGAAATGGCAGACCTCTTAGCTGAGGGTGGTATGTGACCTCAGTCCCACTGAGAACCTGAGGTTATGGTGGCCCTTTTGTGAATGGGCTATTCTTGGTAAATGACTTTGCAGTGGAGTATTTATTTGCCAGCTTTTGCAGACTTGTATGGCTTTTTTTACTTCCATTTGCTCTTCATAATTACCGTTAGACTATTTTTAAAATGTTTTATCCAAGAAGTTTCTAGTGTGGATGTGTGAAGTTTCTCCCATTAGGCTCCCTAATGATTGCATATAGGCTCTCTTGGGTTGAATACCACTCCTTTTTGGGGTTTGGTTTATTAAAATAACATCCCAATTCAAAACAAACCAAACTTTCCCCCACTGTATAGTTCCTTTAATCCTTGGCTGGGCTCAATAGTTCAGTCCCAAAACCCAGGTCCTGCTGCATAGTGATTCCAAAAACCTCTTCCTTTTAAGACTCCCTCTCCCCATAGCTCCAACCAGGCTTTTCAATTTGGCTAGTATGGACAGCCTGTTCCAAGGTCCTCTCTGACCCTGGGTCTTCTGCAGGTGCCTTCCATCTCCTTGCAGGACTTCCTTCCTTTGACTGAACAGGCTCCCTCTTATAGGAAGTTCCATTGTCATAATAAAACCTTTCCATCTATTATTAAGGACTGCATGTGGGCCCCTTCCAGCAGACTATGACACAAGCAGAGAGCAATCCCTCTTAGGGCATGTCTACACTTGCCATTTAAAGTGGGAAAAGTTCCTTTTTTATGCAAAAACCACAGGAGCGTCTACTCTTGCCAATGACTTTTTGCAGTGAAACTCAGAAGTTTCACCGCAAAAAGAAAACCACCCGCATGAGAGGCATATAGCTCTTACCAGTGATGCTTTTGCAGAGATGTGCAGGTGAAGACACGTTCTTCTTGTTTACAGAGCTTTCAGCCTCCATAAGATATCCCACAGTGCCTAGGTGACCACTCTGGCCAGCAGCTCTGCTGTTGTGTTGCCAGGTAAACAGACATCCACTCCTCCCCCTGTAAAACCCAGGAAACTTTGAAACTCCCGTTCCTGTTTTCTTGCTCACTTTTCATCTGGCCAGGTAACAATGCCTGCTCCACAGAGCAAAGGATTCCCCTGCTTGAAGCAATGCTGAGCTACTGGAGATGATCAGTGTTTGGGGACAGGAGGCTGTGCAGGGACTTTGGATGCCCCGTGATCAACCTCCCCCACTTTCCACAAGACCTATAATCAAAATAGAGAGAGCTGCACTGTGGTATAGCTGCCCTCAGTGCGCTGCTCTCGTTGGCAATGCACATGCTACAAATGTAAAGGCTCTCTGATGCCTCTGGAAGTCAGTGAGCACACAAACCAGTGCTTTTCTTTCACCTCTTCATTATCCCCGTTGAAACTGACAGCGCAAAAACTCTGCAAGTATAGACATAGCATTAGCGAACCCATTACCAATAGCTAAAGCTCTTGCAGCAGGGGGCTTGAGTAGTTCAAGTCAAAGTTGAAATAGTCTTCAAAGCTTCATCTGAAAATAATTTACTAATAACAGCTTTACAGTAAGTTAGTAAAACTGAATGGTAAGAGCATTACACAATGTAAGTATATTAAACATACTGGGTAGACCAGAACCATAAACAATCTTCATTTGCTGTATTATGACAAGCAAGAGAGAACTGTGTTTTCAAAGGTGTACTGTTATAGTTGGCAAGATTCTAGCTGATTCTTGGCCCTGCTGAGTCTGCTTTGCTCCTGCGGTGCAAAGTAGAGTTAAAACATATTTTAAATGGTCAGGTAAAGATTCTCCAGATGTAGAGGGGGGGCTTCACTCCTGTTACAGAGATGGGGTAGTCAACCCTATACTGCTTCCTTACTCATAGCTCCTACCAAGGAGAGTCTGGGATATAAGGGGTGTGGCTAGAGGTGCTAAAAATCAGTGGCTGCTAAAATAGTCCCTTGGAAGCTGTTGGAGCTTAGTGCAAACAAGACCCTTGCTGAGGCTGCTTTAAGTTATGGTGGGGGGATGAGACAGAACTGCAAGGTGTAAAAAAGTGGCATTGACAGTGCCCTCCCCCAAGTAGTCTGCCGAGCAGAATTGGCCAAACTCAGGGTTAGAGGCCATCATTTTCAAATTACTATTTGTACATGAGCTAATTAATTCTCACACCAGCCCTGTGACATCACTACTAGGCACTGTACAAACATAAAATAATAAAGACTGTACCTGTGTTGGGATTCCCCAAGAACTCAGTTCAGCTCCAGTCTTGTTACATGGGTTTCTTTGTTGGTTAACAGTCAAACTACACTTGTTGATTAGGCTCAGGTGTAAGGGTAGGTGCAGAGTATACCACGCATCCAAAGTTTAATTAGGAGTCTTTGGTTTTGCTCACTCATTTATTTTTGCTGCTGTCTTCTGTTGAAATACTTGATAATAAAGACAGTCCCTGCCCCAAAGAACTAAGACTCTAATCAGTTCTTCCCATTTTACAGATGGGGAAACTGAGACAGAGGTTAAGGGACTTGCCTGATGATACGGCAAATAGTCAAGATCAGAGCTTTGATTAAACTTGAGTTCCTGTCTTCCAGTACTTTCCTTACACTACTAGAGACAATAATCATTTTAGCCCTGATTCAGCATAATGCTTAAACACATGCATAACTTTAACTATGCAATTAGTTCCCATAACTTCAGTGGGACTGCTCACATGATTAAATACCTTCCTGAATTGGGACCTCTATGATGTCTTGTAAAAGCCTTCCTATTCAGGATAACAAGCACTCACAAGTTTTCCAAATTTAGATATAAAATTTCCTAAAACACAAAATATCTGACAAATGCCACTAAGCACTGGATAAAATAAACATTAGATTGCTTGACAAGTAGATTTTTTTCTAAGTTTCTGTATTTTATATTACAATGATTTCAAACATATGTGGTTATAAGCTTATCAGATTTCCAAAAATGAACTTTCTATAAAAATCACACTGGGCCCCTCAGCTGTGTTTTCCTCCATTATTTATAGACAAATTGAAAACAAATGTCCTTTTTTTAAAAAAAAAAAAAAAAAAGCACAATGAACTGGAAACAGCTGTCAGAATGTGCCTTTCCTCCAAAATACATCTGCAGTGTGAACCTATATTAAAGCAAAATTATTTCCTTTTATCTGAAGTGTTATCTCATTTAACGGTGGTTTCAGGGACAATTTGAATGAAAAGTAGAGAGAGAAGTCTGATTAATGCAACAAGAATTAAATGATTTTTTTTTTTAAGCATGAAGAGAGAACTTTCCATAAAAGAGAAGAAAAGTTTTTCTGCAGCTGGGATGTGTTTATTTCTTATTAGAGTTAACATTTGCATGAAATTTTTGGGTCAGAATCTGCAGCCCTTACTCTAAGTTACTGGGTTTCCTCTCATGAGTAAGAGTTGCTGCAGGATTATGGCTATTGTGAGCATATATCGTACCCTGGTCTGCTCCAGTGTAGCAATACAGTGGTCTTTCTAATCTAGTATACTTTTTTCTGAGTATACCCATTGCCAGATGCTTCACAGGAAAGCATAAAACCACCTAACTGCATTACCTTAACTTTACAGTATGAGAGGAAGTGTGGGGAGGATTTCCTACTGAGGTTTACTGGTTATTAGCTTATGCCCAGGAGCAAGTAGTATGATTTTATAGCACATCTGCATTCATGGGAATTGCTTTTCATGAGTAGGGCCCTGGGTACACTACAGTCCTGGATGCTTAAAAATCCACACATGCTGCAGGGGTTTTCTGCTCTGCAGGGTGAATTCAACTGAATAACACTGAGTTTCTGTTGTGAGTCTATCCTACATTCGTAATATAATTTTATAAAAAGAATGAACATATGGGATTAGGGATCACCATTTCTTGGGCCAAATTAAGCCCTGTGGTAATATGCCACTGATACCAACAAAATTAACCCAGGGATGAATTTGGCCTTTTTTTGTCTTTTTGAAACATGTTACTGAGGTGCGTATCTAGCTGTGTGATTATCAGGGAGAAGTTTTATATGTCTGTTTTGTGGGCTGCACCTTGCTGGGAGCTTCCTTACATGTCCTCCCTGATGGCAACCAGTGTGATTAGTCAGTTCTAGATGGCTGTTACAAGGTGAGGCACGCTGTTCTCCACGTGTCATGGAAATGTTGTTATATCTGTTGTTGCTTGTTTCCCTTATTCTGGAATCACGAGAGGCTGATGTTCTCTGCTCAGAGAACATTTGGGCTTTCCTGTCTTGCATCACTACCAGTGTGTCTCAGGCAACATGGAGGGGCCATCTCAGTGGGTGAGAGGGGTATTTGGTCCTGTGTTGATACACTACAGACAGACCAAGGATTGCGTGCCAACAAGGGTGTGCAAAGAACAGGTAAGTAATGATGAGGACAGGCCAGTCACACACAGCAATCTGGATGGCTTGATAAGCTGGCAGTATTCAAACAAAATGCATTTTAGTACAGCCAAAAGCAAAGTTATACATCTAGGAACAAGGATTGTAGGCAACCCTATAGAATGGGGAACTATAGTCTGGAAAGCAAATACTTTGAAAAGGAGCTGGGGGTTCATAGAGAACAAGCAACACGAGTTCCCAGTGCGATGTTTTCACAAAAAGGGCTAACGCAATCCTTGAGGTATAAACAGAGGAGTTGTGAGTAGGACAGGGAGGTGTATGCTCTGTATACAGTATTAGGGAGATGATCCTGGAATGTTGCATACTGTTCTAGCATCCACATTTTTAAAAGGATGTTGAAATTTTGGAATAAGTGCAGAAAAGAGCCATAAAACTGAATTGAGGGCTGGAGAAAAGACCTGATAGTGAAAGACTTATAAGCTAAACTGGATGAGCTCTTTCAAAAAAGAGACTGAGATGAATTGATTACTAGCAGATAAGCACCTTCGCAGGAAAATAAAGGTCTTTCTCATGTAGCAGAAAAAGGCAAAATAAGAACCAATGGCTATAAGCTGAAGCCAGGTAAATTCAAATTAGAAATTTAGGTACAACAATTTAACAGTGAGAGTGATTAACCACTGGAATTAACTACCAGGAGAAGTGGTAGATTCTCCATTTCTTAATGTCTTTATATTCAGACTGGATGTATTTCTGGAAGATACACTTCAGTCAAACACAAGTTATTGGGAGCAATACAAACGTAACCAGGTGAAATGTAATGGCCTGTGATATATAGGAAGTCAGGCAAGGTGATCTAATAGTTCATTCTGGCCTTAAACTCAATGAAAGAGGAGAACTTTTATGCTGTGAACATCTGTCCAATAGATACCAGACTGGGAGTCTAAGCAACAGCTCATTTCACACAGGCCTTGGAGCAGTTTGTGAAATCATTTAAAAATAGTTCTAAAGGAGAGCAGTTGTTATATAACTTCTTGCTATATCACAAGACCAGAGTAATTCTTCCGGTTTTAGGTCCTGTTGGACCAGGTCCAGTTTGAATGTCTTTCATTTCTATAGTGACTCTAAATCTGTGTGTTAAAACTGTCAGATAACAACTTTCCCTCTCATACACACACTATAAAGGAAGCTTCCTATTTTTATTGATTAGCCCTTTACAAAATATATAAAATCCACAATAGCAAAAGAATATATTGCTCATGTTACTGTTCTTTCTGCCTATCTGCCTGCAGACAATCTTTTGTAAACCTACCTGAGAACAGCAACAGTTCATGAGTTTGCAAAAGCCAGTAAGAACAGTCTTTACAATGGGAGTGTCTAAAAATGAACATGTGAATAAAGGCTTTGATACTGTAGAATGATATAAACTTTCTGATAGCTGAGACAGGGGTAATAAGAGAAAATAACCTTTTAATCTTTGGTTTAAACTAAAGAGTGTGTCCCCTGCAAGGTAGTTCAAATTCTGAGTTTCAGACCTTGGAGAGATCTGACTATAAATGTTCTTGGTAAGATCACATGTGAAAATGCTTTCTGCTCAACTCCGGCATCTCTGTCCTAGCTACCTAGTTCCCACTCTCCCCAAAAACCACTTCCCCATTCCTTATATTCCAGGTGGAGGTATGCACTGGCCACAGTGAACTAACAGAACTTCAGCAGCTTTATCAAGGGTTCTGCCACCTGTAGGAAGGTGGGTCAGTATGAGAACTCTGCTACCCTCTAATATGGATAGTAATGCCAGTGGCCACTGACTCTCTGTATACTTCATTTATTGGATGTGCAATGTTTGAGACATCTTGGTCTGTTTCTCAGAGCTTCTGAGAAGGATTTTTTGACCTTTTTAGAGATGGAGAAACTGAACCAGAGTGGATAAGAGACTTCCCCAAGCCAATCACCAAAGTCTTGAAATTAGAAAATTCTTTTCTAGGCATGATATTGCAAAATTGCCCATTACTTTGCGGGATTTATTTATATCTTCCCAAGCATCTATTTCAGGCTACTACTGGATAAGAAGGACTATTATTTTGATGCAATATGGAAAATTCCTGTGTTCCACAGAAGAAGCAGAATCAGGACTAGTGAGGACTCCCTGATTCTCAAGCATGTGTGTCTATGCACTTGCATGTATTTATGCGCAGATAGGGGTGTGTGTATGTGTATAACAGAACATCACTTGTTAAAATATTTAATTGATTTTAAATGTCTTGTCTTGGTGTACTTGGTCCACTGGTCTCTAGAAAGAGAGATTGCATCCTTTATTGTGTTATACTCATCCTTTTCCATCCTTCTGACTTGTTTCACAAATGCTAGAATTATGTTCTCTTTTTTTTCATGTCTTGCATTTTACAAACATTGAACTAATCAGGCAAGGAACTGATATCTGTCAAGTGAAGAAAGCTGAGAATTGCTTTTGTTTTTGATTCTCAGCTGCAGAAAACACTCTCAGTAACTGGGAATGATTGAAGTACAATATCCATTAGAGCTGGGTTACTGCCTGTAACACACTATTTAGTTATTGCTTTCAGAAATCACTGAGTTCAAGGAACTCCCTTGCCTCCCCCCCAAGACACCCCATTAACAATGCTCTTTGTCTCGTATTGTATTGCAACCGATGATAAACAGATGGATCTTTAGTCACAGAATGAATTCTAGAGAGCCATTTGGGCACAGTATGGTTCATATTCCCACCCAGCTGCCTCCTGTTTCTGTCCCCTTGAAACCTGCTGAAAATTGAGGGCTGCTTATTATAATCTAGGTGAGATGAAAAGTCTTTTTTTTCCCCTATGGCTGTAAACCATTTTCCTACTCATGATTTATGTAGCATCTTTAAAAAGAATATGCTAGTCTAGCGAAGAAAAAAAAAGTAAGTTTGTGAAATCAGCAAAAGCTAGGAATTGGTATCTGTCAAGTGAAGAAAGCTGAGAATCATATGAAATTTAATTTTCGCATCTGTTGGGGGTCGGGGAAGGAGGGAAGAACTTTGCCCACTAAAATATAGGCAATCCCTGTCATGCTAACCGTTCAGTCTCATGTTTAGATTTGATAGCCACAATGAAAATGACACATACCAAGTGCTACACAAAATTAATCTAAATATGTCACTTCAGATGGTTTAGGCCCCCACATCAGACATTTATATAAAATAGATTATTATCTGATAAGGAATGTGCTCTGGATAATTGCGACATATTTTCAAAGGGGAATCTACTCAGATTCAAATATGACATGCACTGTCTTTTGTGGGTGCATTTCCATACACACAATCTGTCTGAGCAAATGACTGCACGCAAAATTAGAAGTCTTGGGCCTGATTCCAACTCTACTGAAATCAACAGGAAGTAATTTGGTTTGGACCTATAGCTTTAAATATATGGGGTGAAAATCTTGCCCCATGGAATTCAGTGGCAAAACCTCCCCTGACTTCAATGAAGCAGGATTTCACCTGTAATTCTTAATTACTTAATTTTAAAAAAAAAAAGGAAAAAAGAAAATGAGTATTTTTTTTTTCTGAGCACATGAAACACTATGTAAACTGGCTCCGCAACTGGACATACTGGTGTTCAGATTGCCAAATTAGTAATCTTCATCCCAGAGGTGGCTGCATTTTACCAATTGTCTATGTATTGAACCTGTAGAGTGGTTTTGAATGAAATCACAATAGAAATGTGAAATCTTGCTTTTTTTTTTTTTTGTAGTGCAAAGCTCCAACTAAATCAATTGGAGTTTGGCCTTAGTAAGAGCTGCATTACAATTGAATAAGGATGTGATGATCTGGCACTTAATAAAATACCTTCCTCACAGACCAACTCTGGTGTCCCATTGATTTCAAATGGAGTTTTGCTTGGGCAAGAATGCAGGCTTGAGTTTTGGCAGTGATCCATTGTATTGTCCTTTGCATGAGCTTGAAAGAGTGAGTGGCTATGTAAAATAGGATGTACCATGTCCTATTTTGTACTCTTTAACTATAAGAGATGGTCTGAACTTACACTGTTGCATTTAAAAATGAAATTAAGAGTGAAGTATGGTTTTGAATTCCACATCATTTTGTGATTCTGTTTTCCTTGTAATTGAGAGTACATTTATTTCCCTTCCCTCTCCCCCCCACCCGCCAAAAAAAACAACCCTGATGATTAATTTCCTTGCTATAATGGCCTGTCAAGAGAGACTGCAGCAATGCTCTCAGGAAAGAATTATTTTTATGACAGTAGCACTCCTGATTGAGGCCTCATGATGCTTGATGCTGTACAAACATAAAGTAAAAGACAAGCTCTGCCCCAGAGAGATTACAATCTGAATGTTAGGGTGGTGGAGACTATGGGTCCCAAGGCAAACATACACTGATTCTGTGTTAGGAGCATCAACCCATGCACCAGTCTCACCTGCCACTGACTGTGCAAAGCCCTCACCTCCATCCTATGGACCAGATTCTGTCTTACGTATTCACAAGAAAAGGTCCCGTATTCAAGGAGTGGTTCTACTGATGTCGGTGAAACTACTCAGAGTACGGTACTACTCACAGTGAATAAGGAGACCAGAATGTGTCCTATGTTGCCAGGAACAGGAGTAATCTGTATGTATGTATGCACGTATGCGCTTCTGGGGCCATGAGCACTGAAACACGTGGAACAATGACCTGTCTTATAGTGAGTGGGGAAGGCAAGAACAGGAAGATGACAATGGCTTCTGGTCTTTTTTTGGCCCTAAGCTTTTTTAGTGCATGCACAGGTGCAATTGGTAATCAGGCATTGCCTGGATGGCTCATATTTTTTAACTTAGGTGCCTAATTATGACTTTAGGGTCCCATATTTGAAAATTGGGCGTGTGGGAAGAGATGTGTAAACAGTGAACAAATATCCTTTTTTTCTTTAAGAGCAAGGTTAAAGCTGGAAAATGATAATTAGTACAACCCATATAATACAGATCCCAACAAAACAATACAAACAAGAAAACACTGGGCTACAAAAAGACACATGCCACTTTACTGATATAGCGTGCGCTGTTTCCCAAGTATAGATTTAAAAAAAAATCAGGACAAAGGAATCATCGGGAAATTTAAACTCATTATTGGGCTGGCTTCATTTAGAAAGATTGGCTTTAATTTTGAGAGAGTCCAGTGCCCTATGTATTCAGCGTTTGAAAGCTGTATTTGCTGTTGGAGAGGTTTGAGGGGCTTTGATATATTTGAAGAGGGAGCTGAGGGGGAGACTGATTTGTCTGTTCTCTTCCCGTTTCCCCACGTTCAATAACAGGCTTTGAAGGACATTTCAGCTTCTGACTACTGGTGCTTTCAAAGGACCCGAGCGCTTGACAATCCGAAGGGTAACGATGATGATGATGATCGTTAATAATGTGTGTAGCAATGGTGATGAATGCCGCTGCGGCCAGTCGGTCAAGCTAGCACACCCTGTTCGCCCGGCGACTCATTAGGGCAGCTTGCAGACCGGTTGCTGGCGGTGCGGGTTGAAAAGTTAAGGACACTGGGGATGCTGTTGAGTACATGGCCGTATTTGCATTTCAATGCGACCTGCTTGTTGACTCAGTGCCCGGCGCTTCGGCAGCTCCCACCAGAATCTGCCTTTGTTGGTTTTAGCTCCGGTCAAGTCCACTTGCTGTACCAGGGGAGTTGGGCGCATTGAGTTTGTTTAGTCAGGCAGAACGCTCAACAGGAAGGAAGGAAGAAGGGGCTTCTCTGCTTTGCCATTGTCTGGGCAACGGGACTTAAGCAGCCCAAATGAGTATTCAGTCTATAAGGTGCACTTGAATCCCTCACAAACCCTCTCAGTGTGGAGCAAGAGAGAGCCCAGATGGTGCAAGCCCCCTTTGTTTAAAATATGGAAATAGTCTCTCTCTCTCCGTTTATGTAAGGTAGCCTGCTCTTTTCACTGTCTCTGTCCGCCCCGCCTCCCCTTGCACGTCCCAGAGATCAGAAGATAATTCATGGCTGTGTTGATCCTTGCAAAGCTCCTCTCGTTTTATTGCTGCAGTGGTTTTACAGTATTGACATCGCTGGTGTCTCTGGGACTTAGGCTAACACCGGAGATGGGCTTTGCCTTTTATCCTCCCGCAGAGCAGCGGGGACAGACAATGGCCTTGCTGCTGCTTGGGGTCTGCGGTTAAACCCTGCTTGTGCCGTCAGGGTTGTGCATCGAACACGTAGGTTTATGGGGCTGGGGATGCTTCCCCTGGTAGAAGGGGGCAGGAAGGCTGATTCAGAAGCAGCACAGACGAGCTCCGAGGGTTGTCCCATGCAGGCTGGCTCGGTCGGAAGGCTGGCATCCTTGCTAATGAGCTCTTGTGTGAGTTTCCAATAGGAGAAATGTAACTTAGAGTTTGTTCCATGTTAGTTTGTGGAAAGTTTAAAAATGTTGTCTGCATGCCCTCTGGTATCATCACAGAAGGGGAAAAAGACTGGAGGGCACCTCAGGCTCCTTAAACATGTTTAGTATTTCACACATCAAAAGGAGGGGAAATGTTATGGCCTGCACTGAGAAATTCCCCTTCCCCGAAGAATGCATTGTAAGTTATCCAGACACCCCTCAGCGCACAAGAGAAACAAACAAACAAACCCCATTCTAGAACCATTGGGGCACATCCTGCATTCAATCTGAAATGGGGTCAGTCAACTGTCAGCTAGTGACCCATTTTCCCAGCTGGTGCTGAATGCATTTAGCCATGACCATGTCTGAACTCTAACTACATTACTCAAAAGAAATGTTAACAAATTAAAAGAAAAATAGGGATTAAAATGAGTCTGTATTTAGCAAACAGATGAACTTCTAGCTTTATCAGACAGTTAAAAAACCCCCACCTTCACTCTCTGAAAAGGAGAAGTGTATTTCAATAGCATTTATAAAACAAAAGGTTTGTCTAATTATAGAATGTAACCACAGAAATTTAGTATTGGAAGAGAGGAATTAGATCCTTTTGTTGGTTTCTCTTCTAAGACTGTTCCCTATTGTAAATTTGCTAGTGTTTAACAAGTCTAGTTTTAAATATCTAAAGCTTTTAAAAATGTTTTTAGACATCTAGGTCCTGACAATCTTAAAACTATTTAGGGGGTGGTTTTCACAGATGCTAAGTACCCATGGTCACATCTGAAATCAGGTTTGCACAGCACCTCCGAAAACCAGATCCTCTCTCTTTGACTCTCTTTACCCTGTTTGGATATTAACAAATGCTATTTGTATATTAAAGAATTATAGAAATAAAACAAAAACATAATGTATGTAGTAAGTGGCCATGCTGTCCTCCTCATTTACTGTCTGCCCATTATTTTATCTCACACAAGACTATTTTTAATATTATAATTTTCTGAACTGCTTCTGAACAGTCATGATTTTTTAAAAAAACCCAAACAACCTGTTACTAAAATGTTTTCTTTCCTCACCTTAAAGTTGACTGTCTCTTAAAAAACACTGCTGGTACATAGTTTGGGATTGAACATTTTCAGTCCTGTACCCCAGATATATTTGTGATCCAATATCTCCTCAATCACTCAACTAGAAATACTGTATCTGCTTTATTTCACTGGGAAATCTTATATCACTGGAAAGAAATAACTGTATTTAGTTAAATTAGACTTTTTAACCTTGTGACTAAGGCAACCTGTCTTTACAGGTGGAGACACAACAAAATATCACCAATAAAATGTATTTAATGCTCAATTTTTTTCTAAAAAAAAGAATTGCTCTGTAAAATATGGCGTAAAAATACATGATGTTATGGTGTAAAGGTCTTAATGGCATGCCTTGTGTATGGCTTTGCCAATTGTGAATAATATGGGAGTCCCAGACAAGGGCTAATAAAATTGTTATTGTATGTTACTGTGTATCAGGTATTGACATAACTTACCCATGAAAGTGGTTAACAAAAGGGTTCTGAGTGGAAATCTTAAGTGAAAGTCCGTCATAACCAAGCTGGGAATTGGAGGGAGGAGGGGGCGGATGTGTGACCACAAGTGTGGCAAAAAAGAGTGAAATTGATTTAGGAAGGGGAGTCATAAGGAGGGCTAGGGATTCATGGTGTGGTCACAGGAAGTGGGCTGAAGACATCACCGTGAGTTTCCCAAATACACACTTAGGACTTTTATTATTATAATTTAGATCATTTATGCTTTTAAAACCTTTACACATGTGGAATATAAAGGCTACAACAAAAACAAGGAAACTCAAAGCGAAGGCTATCAATCCATCCTTGGCTGCTCTCATTGTGTCCATAGGATTTTCAGATCACTGAAGGATGTTAGCAATTACGTGGTGAAATAACTAGGTACAATGGGATAAGCAAAGGAAAGAGTTGCAGCCTTGAATGTGAATTCCTTTGCTTTTCTGAGTTCTTGCCACAACTTCAGCGATGCTTAAAATGTCTATGTGTGCACTATATATTGTTCAGGACAGAATTTCAAAAATTGATGCCTAAGTTTCACTTGTGAATGGCACATGCACACTACCCAATTTAATGCAGTTTCACTGATGCCCTAGAGTACCTATTTTGTGGGCACAGCATTGGTCCCTGTCTTTTGACAAAGTTGCTTTCAGTGTATTAGTGGTAGGCTCATAGACGACATAATTATCTAATCTGCCTTTAAGCAAAATTGAAACCATAGAATTTCATGAAGTAATTCCTGAATTAAGCCTAATATTAAATATTCTTCCCTTGGTCTACAGCAATTGTAGAGTGAAATAGTGTAATGCCTTAAGGACCAAATCCAGAGCCCTATGCCTGTCCTGTGTAGTCAGGCCATGGAGCAGCCTCACCATAGTGCAAGAGTCCTCCTCTCAACATTGTGGCATTAGCCCAGTAGTGGATATAACTTCCAGTGACCCTTATACTGCTTCCTCGTGAGGTTATCTGTTCTCTCCCCCGTCCCCCCACCCCACATGCAGCAGAATTGTGTCAGTTGCGCAACTTTGCATACTTCTGTAGCTGTAAGTTAGCTCATGGTGACAGCCACAGAAAACCCCATTATAGACATCCTTTCTGAAAACCCAAAACACATTCTGAGTCTGGAGTCTAACTCTTAGTCAAAACAGTTAATCAAAATGTTAGCTATGTATTGTACGAGCTCTTTCATAGTTGATGCATATGTCTTTTAAACAGCTGCAAAACAGCATGGCTTGGATAAGTTTCCATTACTACTCTGGGGCTTCATTGGTTCTTCAGAATGAGTGAAGAGGAGCCAGACAACATAAAGGGCAAACAATCAAAGCTTTCAACTCTTAGATCCTTGCAGATGGACTTTCTGATGAAATGACTAACGACTGTTGCCAGATCAGCAACTACAAAGCACCTGTATTTATTTAACGCTTCTAAATTTGCATTTTATCAGATAACCTGTCGTTATTCAGAATATAACTCTCAGGGCCTCTTTCTTTTCTCACTAACACAAGTGTAAATCAGGAGTATCTCCAATGAAATCAATAGAGCTATGAGATCAGAATCAGGCACACAGCCTCTATAAAAAGAGCCCCTTGCACACTTAATTTGAAACATCTTTAGCTACATATTCCAGAATGGAGTTGATTGAGAGTACATATCAATAATTTAAGAGTAAAAATCTTAAGGATGCTTTGGTTATTTTTAAAAACAAAATAAATAACTATCAGAAGGCTATTAGAGAGACAAGGTGGGTGAGGTAATATCTTTTATTGGATCAACTTCTGTTGGTGAGAGAGAAGCTTTCAAGTTGCACAGAGCTGCTCTTCAGGTCTGGGAAAGGTACTAAGTGTCACAGCTAAATACAAGATCAAGCAGATAGGTTAGTATAACTAGTTAGCACATATTCAAAGGGCCTGTTCAAGATGAATAACTTTGCTAGACACTAAAAATCATGGTCTTAAACCCTTCATTATCACAACAATCTGTAACCTCCGTTTTGTTTTATGAATACAGAGGTGGTAACAGGCCTCTTCACCTTGAATGGTCCCTTAGAATGTGTGCTAACTACTTATAATAGAATCATAGAACTGGAAGGAACCTCAAGAGGTCATCTAGTCCAGTCCCCTTCACTTATGGCCAGGCTATGTATTATTCTAGACCTCTCCTGATGAGTGTTTATCTAACTTGCTCTTAAAAATCTCCAGTGATGGAGATTCTGCACCCTCCCTAGACAATTTATTCCAGCTCTTAACCACTCTAACAGTTACAAAGTTTTTCCTAATGTCCAACCTAGACCGCTCTTACTGCAATTTAAACCTATTGCTTCTTGTCCTACCCTTAGAGGTTAAAAAGAACAATTTTTCTCCCTTGTCCTTGCAACAACCTTTTATGTACTTGAAAATTATGTCCCTTCTCAGTTTGCTCTTTTCCAGACTAAACAAACCCAGGTTTTTTCAATCTTCCTTCATAGAGCATGTTTTCTAAACCTTTAATCATTTTTGTTGTTCTTCTCTGGACTTTCTCCAATTTGTCCACATCTTTCCTGAAATGTGGTGCCCAGAACTGGACACAATACTCCCACTGAGGCCTAACCAGCACTGAGTAGAGCGGAAGAATTACTTCTCATGTCTTGTTTACAATACTCCTGCTAATACATCCCAGAATATGTTTGCTTTTTTTGCAACAGTGTTACACTGTTGACTGATATTTAGCTTGTGATCCACTCTGACCCCCCAGATACCTTTCTGCAGTACTCCTTCCTAGGCAGTTATTTCTCCATTTTGTATGTGTGCAACTGATTGTTCCTTCCTAAGTGGAGTACTTTGCATTTGTCCTAATTGAATTTCATCCCATTAACTTCAGACCATTTCTCCACTTTGTTCGGATCATTTTGAAGTTTTAATCCTATCCTCCAAAGCACTTGCAACCCCTCCCATCTTGGTATCATCCACAAACTTTATAAGTATACTCTCTGTGCCATTATCTAAATCACTGAAGGTATTGAACAGAGTTAACCCAGAACTGATCCCTGAGGGACCCCACTCGATATGCCTCTCCAGCTTGACTGAAC
The DNA here is from genome assembly GCF_003597395.2 of Chelonoidis abingdonii. Lineage (NCBI taxonomy): Eukaryota > Metazoa > Chordata > Testudines > Testudinidae > Chelonoidis > Chelonoidis abingdonii. Next base: position 43,815,066 of record NC_133773.1, read on the forward strand.
CACTGATGATTACTCTCTGGGAATGGTTTTCCAGCCAATTATGCATCCACCTTATATCATCTCCATCTAGTTTGTATTTCCCTAGTTTGTTTGAGAAGGTCATGTGAGACAGTATCAAAAGACTTACTGAAGTCAAGAGAGACCACATCTACCTCTTCCCCTCTAGCCACAAGGCTTGATATCCTATCAAAGAAAGCTATTAGGATGATTTGATATGATTTTTTAGTGACAAATCCAAGCTGTTACTTATCACCTTCTAGGTGTTTGCAAATTGATTGCTTAATTATTTTCTCCATTATCTTTCCCTGTACTGAAGTTAAATTAACTTGTCTATAATTCCCTGTTTTGGCTTTATTTCCATTTTTATGGATTGGCTATAACCACAGGGATGTTCTCCTCATTAAGGTCCAACCTTGTTAGTAGACTACTCCAGTGCCCTTTCAAGCGACCAAAGACACATTCAACCACCATTCTGCACTTGCTGAGCCTATAGTTGAACCGTTCCTTATTGCTGTCCAGACAGCCGGTGTATGTCTTCATGATCCATGGGAGCAAGGGGTAGGCTGGGTCGCCCAGGATAACTATAGGCATGTCAATGTCGTCAATATTCATTTTGTGGTCTGCGAAGAAAGTCTTGGATTGTAGCTTTTTGAACAGACCCAAGTTCCTAAAGATGGATTCGTCGTGAACTTTTTCTGACCATCCTACACTGATGTCAGTGAAACGCCCCCTGTGATCCACCATCACTTGCAACACCATTGAAAAGTATCCTTTTCGGTTTACGTACTCTTTGCAAGGGGTCTGGTGCCAAGATGAGGATATGTGTGCCATCTATGACCTCACCACAATTAGGGAACCCCATCGCGATGAAACCATCCACTATATCCTGCACATTTTCCAGACTCACTACCCTTCGTAGCAGAAGTCCATTAATGGCCCTGAACACTTGGAGCACAGCAGCTCCCATGGTTGATTTACCTACTCCAAATTGATTCTCCTTTGACAGGTAACTGTCTGGTGTTGCAAGCTTCCAAATAGCGATCTCCACTCGCTTCTCCACTGTCAGAGCAGATCTCATTTTTGAGTTACTGAACTGCAGGGCAGGGGAAATCTCTGCACAAAGTTCCTGGAGGGTGGCCTTCCGCATTCGAAAATTCTGCTGCCACTGTTTGTCATCCCTTACCTGAAAAACTATACTGTCCCACTAGTCAGTGCCCATTTCATGGGACCAGAAATGGCACTCAGAGTGCAGCTGCTCTGTGACTGTCTGCAGCAACTGTGAATTGTTTTTTAAAATGGCTTGCAGCAGGGATGCTTGCAGAACATCGCTATGTTCCACACGGTGGACCCTACTTCGGCTCTGGAAATACTGAATGAGACGGCGCAAGGTGTATTTGAGATGCTCACAGCCAAAGTGCACAGCTGAGCAGGCTCCATGCTTCTGGGGTTATGGCATTTGCATGGCAGTTTTAAGGTGCAAAAACCACGGTAGTGTTTGCCATTGATATCAGGGAGGGAGCACAGTGCATCATGAGATGTTGACGCACCGTTTCCATTCTCCCTGGCGACAATGTTTTGGTCCCATGAGGCATCGCACAAACTTCCCAAAACACACTGCAGCAAGTTAAACTTTGGGATAGCTACCCATGATGCACTGCTTTGTGCATCGATGCAGGCACTGCTAGTGAGGATGCACTCCATTGAGATAATGAGCATGGTGTGGCCACGCATAATTGACTTAATTAATTTGGAGGCTCGAGGTCAAATTAGATAAAGTCGACTTAATTTTGTAGCATAGACAAGCTGTAATATTTTGGGATTGATACAGCTATCACAACACTGCATATTAGAAGGCTAGAAAGTTCAAAGTTACAGTTAAACTCACAAGTGTAGAAATTCACAGTTAAGGTCCACAAATTAATTTTAGACTGCCCTTATTGAGACCCTAGCCTGCCATTTTCCCTTCTTAGCAGGTGAAGTGTACCACAGAAGGCAGCCATTTTCTCAGATGTGATGTGTGATTTTGATTGCTTCTGTTTTTGGATGTCCAAATTGAGACTACTTAAATGAGATTGGTTTTTGGAGGGTGGATGCTTGGCACTTTCTGAAAGTCAGACACCTTTTAGGTACCCCAAATTTGGAAACTCCCAAAATCATGAGTCACTTTAGTATACCGGAACCATTGGTTTATAACTGATATCTCACATACATGTTTTTGAACCATGATGCTTTGTTACCACACTCAAGGGATAAGTGATAATATTACAAACTGGGAATTGCACAGTTGTATATAGAGCAGGGGTGGGCAAACTTTTTGGCCTCAGGGCCACATATTGGAATAGAAATTGTACAGTGGGCCATGAATCCTCAGAAAATTGGAGTTGGGGTCAGGAGGAGGTGAGCGCTGTGGTTGGGGTGCGGGCTCTGGGGTGGGGCCAGAAAAGAGGAGTTCAGGGTGCTGGAGGGGGATGTGGGGTGAGGTGGGGGGTGCATGCTCCTGCTGAGGGTGCAGGCTCTGGGGTGGGGCTGGGATCAGGGGGTTTGGAATGCAGGAGGGGGGATTGGGCTAGGGCAGGGAGTTGGGGCATGGGGAGAGGCTCGGGTGCAGGCTCTGGGCGGTGCTTACCTCAAGCAGCTCCTGGAAGCAGTGGCATGTCCCTTCTCTGGCTCTTACTCAGGCACTGCCCCTGCAGGTCTGATTGGAGTACCAGATGGGGGCCATGCCACTGCTTCTGGGAGCTGTGTGGAGTTGCCCCCAACCCTGCTCCCCAGCTGGTGTGGGGCAAGCCCCAGACTCCACTTCGCAGTGAGAACTCAAGGGCTGGCTTAAAACGGCTGGCGGGCCGTAGTTTGCCCACCTCTGTTATAAAGGCATATAAGGTCTGTGACTGACACTCATCTTGTTGACAATTATAGAACAATCGTGTGGCTTTGTCCTGTAGATCTCTGGCAAGGAGTGTCCAGTACACTAAACTTCATTTCTCTTTCTTTTTCTTTGCCACAACATGGGAGGAAAAAAAAACTTAGAAGATATTTTGGATGTTGGTGAATACCTCCTTGGTTGGGCTGTTAGTATTTAAACATCCCTCCACAATTCTCTTCAGATTGTTGGCATGGAAGTTTTCATTCATCCCCAAACTTCTGGACTTCAGAATGTCTGTTACGTTATATTTGTAGGGGAATTCTCCCACACATTGTGCCTCTGTACTCAAGCTGAGCAGAATTTTCCTCCAAAACTATTTCCAATGAAATCAAAAAGTGCCTGGGCAAGTCAGCCAGCGTGATTTCCATTCTTGCAGAAGACTTGTGCTCTGTCTTCCCACAGGTTACCAGCTTTTTGGGATGGCTGACTATGGGGAGAGGTATGCAATCTTTTTTTCCAAAGCCATCTGCCACTGGTATTATCTACCTTGACTTTATAACTAGATACACTTATCGAGCAGCATGTTCCATTTTGGAGACTTTTATGTGATCATGAAATGAAAATGCTTGTTCCATTCAAAGGATGTGGAACTAAGATTAACTCTGAATTTCTCACCTTTTTTGGTTTAAAATGTCAAACTTACCTTTATGTTAGTATCATGTTTTAAAATTGAACTTCCTTGTCTGTTTATAAAACAAAAGGAAACTGGAAATAGGATTTGATTTCTCTGGCAAAAGATGGTCATGCCAGTTTTTAATTCAACTTTATTAAAATGATCAAACAAAATCCCTCTCTCTGGTTATAAACAGTGTACAGTTTCAACCAGAAAGGATTTTTTTTGGAAGTATAAGTCAGATTTAAACACAAGTCTTATCATAATGTTATACTCACTGTATAAGAATGCAAGTGCACAGCAGATAGTTTTCAGATACTTAAGCAGTAACAATATTGTCTCAGGCCATTTCCTAGGGACTAATGATTTGCTGCAAGGAGTTGATGGCCAAAGTTGTGCCTGGGGGGCCAATAACACAAGACAGACATTACTGCCCAGGAAATGGCCTTCTTTGAGACTGTTCTGTTGACATCATGGCTGAAAATGAAAATAAGCCATAGGCATATGATTTTGTTTTTATGGATGTTGCAGTTTCCAGTTGTCTGTACAGGACATGTCTAGAAAATTAATGATCTGTACATCAACCAGTCAGATTGAATGAATCCTCTTTCACCATCCCATTTGCTGTCTAGAATGCTATACTCAGTTATATGAAAGGTAACAAACAAAATTATGAATTAAAGCCATTAGGTCAGATTGTGGCTGATCTCTGCTTGGGTCACCAAGGAAGGGAAGAGGGCTCAAGGAATTTTCTTCTTTCCTATGGATGAGCTAGCCACAGCTATTGCAAGAGAGAGGTCCTGAAAATTAGTTTAGTGCCAATGGCAGCTCTGAACATTCCATAGGGCAGAAGTTCTTAGATTTTGGTGGTCTGCAGATTATTTGCTGGTGGTTTGTGGAAAGCTGAATGGTCACATGTGGCTGGTGGTACTCTTTGTTTCCAGCACATGCATTATATTAAAGTACACCAGATATGTCCCTACAGTTACTTTTCTATCTTGCTGTTGCTGCAGTTGTCAGATAGATGTTAGGGAATGATTAATAAGAAGGAGAAATGATCTGCTTGATCATGAATAAATGGAAAGAGAGATGCCTATGATAAACTCTCTCACTATAAAGAAGCATGGGGAATATGGAATGGGGGTGAGGCTGTGGTCCCAACTCTCTTCCTCACCAGCCAGTAGAGAAATGGTGGCAGGGATGAGACCCCACCTTGACACAACTCCTTCAGCACACTCCCCACCCCTGTGGCAGCTGGGCGCATTCTTGCTGACTCGGTGAGAATGCCTGGAGTAACTCACAGTGCTGCACATGACCCTTACCACATGTGACTTAAAAGCTACGGTATTATAGCCCTTTAAATTATATTGGGTGCAAGGGCATGGTGCTATGAACTCATGCACTGGAGGTTTTCAGCTCATATTCTGATATCACTGAAATGTTGCTTTTGTTCACTGGCTTATATGGAGTTATGTGAACTTTGTTGCCCCCTCTCTTTGCTGATTACACAACACCATTTCCTTTACCTTGCCACAAATTGTTGTTGCCTTGGGTGGCATGTTAAAAAAGTGGCTACCCATTCTTCCCCTTTCCATGTCAGGGACAGTTGCTGGCTCTACACAATGTTTTACATTTGTCAAGCAACTCAGGCTGGAAATGTTTTGCCTGTTTCAAATTTTTTTTTTTTTTTCCTGAAGGGGACCTCCCCCTTCCGAGGACTTGTAACTAGGTAACAGGGTTCCATTTGCCAATTGCTACCATTTCCTTCTCACCATACTCCAGGCCTTATTATTAGCATTTAGTTCAGAGAAATTGCTGTCATTATGTGAAGTAACTTCCTTCAGAGGTTACTCATTAACCTTAGGTATTTTACTGTGTGATTATAATTGCCAAATGCCATAGGCATGGAAAACCTTTGAACTCCTCCAGGTATTAGAGTATGAGAGAAAAAGATCAGTTGTGACTTTTATATGCTTAACTGTATCCTTGTTCCCCCTCCTCCAAGGGTCCCTGATCAAATAACCAAATGATTGTAAATTGCTGGATGTGAACATACTGCCTGCTAACAGGGACCATAGCTGCCCCTGGTTACCTTTGGTAAATCTGAAGTAACTCTACTACACTCAGTGGAGTTATGGTACATTGTGTTTATACTGCTGTGTAAATGAGCACAGAATTTGGCCCAGTGTCTGCGTAATTGGGAAGCCAATAACCTAGTGTGTTATGGTTCAGAATAACTTATTACATGTTATCGACATGCTGTTCGGTATCTATAGTAGCATCCTTAATAAAATGGCTCTTCTGGTGCGTGTGTGTGTGTGTGTTTGCCCCTATTAGGGCAGACTCATAATCAACTGTAATCTGACTGGTATTCAGTTCAAGGCTCAGAAGGCTTCAGGTAGGAACACAGTTTCTTTTGTTTTTCTTATTAGTTTTTTTAAATCTCCATTTTCCATGTAAAGATAATCGACTCTAATTTGCTCTGTACCTCAGGGTTTGTCTCAGTGCCGCATGTGCTCTCTGGAAAAATCTTACAAAAAATATTTGTCCTTCTCCTCCACCCCAGTTCTCCTTTAGAAATGCATCAACATTCTTGGTAACTTGATTCCCCTGACAGGATGGAGCAGGCTGCTGTAGCTGTAGTGTAGCCTGGACTGCCACATGACTTCAGTAGGGAAATGTATATCAAATTCAGGAAATTAAGGGACAAGTGAGATATGTGCATCATATTTAAACTGAATAAAGAAAAAGGGGATGCAGTCTATAGGCACATTTAACATGTAGCCAGTCCTAACTTTGATGATAGGAAATGAAAAGTTGTGATGGGCAGAAGAATCTTTATCTCTATAATCTTCTAAAACACAAAGGCAAAATGAGTGCTCTAAGCTGAAAGGAAAAAAGTGGGGAACCTCATTGTCACACTGCAAGTCTGAACTAGGTAGAAGAGCACAGTAGGGAAAGTACAAATGAGCCCTGACTGTTCTGATCAAGCCCTTGATTTAAAACTATTTTTTTCTTTTCTCCATCTCATTTTATTTCCTTTAGCTTTCTATGCCTTTTAAATCTTTGCATCATTTAGAAAATTCAGTTGAAGAGGGGGAAAAAAAACCCACCTTTATTTGTGTATTCAGTGTCTAGCATAACTGGGCTCTGATCCTTGACTGGGTCCCAAGGCACTACCACAATTCTACTACTACTAATTAATTATTACCTGCAATGTAGTGTATTGACTACTATGGGAAAAGAGTGTTTCGTAATATGGGGCTAAATCCTGTGATCCATTCTAGGTGAAAGTTCTATGGATTTCAGTGGATTTTCCAGTTTGCTGAAGATGTCCCAGAATGCATCTTTTGTGATATCAAACATACCATGAGTTGACCAATGGTATATATGCCATATACCATGATGCCATACAGTAATGCATTCTGAGGTAACTTAAATGAGCCAGGAAGTACAAGCAGGATTTCAGGGAAGACGGTGGGTAGTGATTTTTTTTTTTTTTTTTTAGTTTAGTTAAAACTAGTGCTTTGCTGCATTTTTGCCTGCCCCATCCCTTTAGCCCTCATCTTCCTCCAAATCTGGTGAGGGCATTATTTAGCACAGAAGTGTGGGATTAACTCAATTTTCATTTTAGCTTTGCAGTTGACCTTCAATAAACAAACCAAATATAATTCAGTATAAATTGCTAAAATAGGTAAAAAGCCAACATTTCTTTCTACTCTTGTAGAATGCCCTATTTGATAGAACACTGGTAAGTGGAAATTACTTATACAAAATTAGAATAGTATTAGCAGAATTTGTCTGACATACTGCTTGGTGAAATGAGAAGTATGTCAGATGACATATGCCAGCTGTGACTTGCCTTTCACTTCAGACACTGCATGCTATTACTCAAGGCAGGAACTGTCTTTTTGTTTTGCGTATGTACTGCACCTAGCATACATGGAGCCATGTAGCCATAGCTAGGGCTCCTAGGTGCTATTTGACAGCATAAATAACAAAGCTTACAATAAAATGCCACAAAACTTACAGCTTTCTTGACTAATCTAATCTTTTGGTACCAGTAATGACATGACACATACGTTACATAATATTTGGCCTTATCGTGATATACAAAACTTAATATATTTTTGTCTTGGGTGATTTATCATGGAATAATATTTTATACTGTTCACTGGTGATCTTGGGCGTTCTGCAAAAGCATAATTGGTGCTTCGGATAATGCTCGTTCTATTTGCTGTATATGCAAGGGCAGATGAAGTTTTAGACTGATAGTTGGAAGAAGAGAAGAATTAGGGGGTTTGTACACAGAAAGGTATGCACAAAGTAAATAGTCTAGTGAAAGACGTATGTAGAGCACTGACTACATATGGATAATATCATATGGGAAAAAACCTGTATAGCAGCCTATGCGACACACATACTGAAGACAGGCCCAGGGTGTGGTATAAATTCTGTTATCTTTATAGCACACTGTAATAGTCTGAAATTGTCATATGCACATTTTATTTTTAGGGTTTGTGTCTGAGTAAGACTTATGAGAAATCTGACTGATTAATCTTGAGCCTCCACCAAAAATCCATTGTTTAGTTTTCTTTCTTTCTTTCTTTTCTTACAAAATACATATCTATTGTTCACAAAGATTAAAACACAGGTGTACAATTCATTTCAAATATATTACTACTGGTGGCTATTACAGGGTGATGAATTTTTTTTGTCTGCTACAATTTTGAGGCCATTACTGGTTTATTAATCTTATTATGCTTTTTCTCCCCTCCTGACATGCTATCAAACTGCACACATTGTTTGTCTTCAGTAGTGTCACTGTACTTGTATTTAACAGCCACAAATCTGACTAATGATATTGCCTACCAGTCTGGAATTTGTAGGAAACACAGTTAGGTATAATTGTGCACGTTTCAGAATATTATAGTGGAATAAATATGGATTGTTCAGGGCAGAGGTTGACATCCATCAGAAAAAAGAATTTCATCAGGCCAATGTGGGCAGATATATAGTGAACTAAATATGCTGTAAAAGTTAATGATTGGGTATTTCTTGCCTTTCCCGCACTTCTATCCATGCACCTTTTTCTTGCTTTCCCTTCCTCATCACCCCCAAAATGTAGAAATCTGTCTGCAAAAATTCCTGTAATTAAAAATTGTTAAACTGAGGAACACATGAATAATATTTGGCCCTTGAGAAGATTTGAAAAATAGCAGAGAAAAACAGCTGTGGAATCTAGTTTATTGGACTGCTGACCACAGCATTTGGTTTTGTATTTGACTAATTTTGTGAAAATGAAAATCAGGATCCATCATTTCCAAGAAAATATCTGGTGAGCTGCATGCTTTGAAAGTGTATACAATATTTCTTCCCCCTGTCTCCCTGATTCCCCCATCCCCCAATGTGGAAGTTGTGGGGATTTACCACTTCCTTCTAGAATCACTTGTGCTGTAGCTTTAATAAAAGTTTGTTTCTTCAACTCTCTAACTTTTGGGTTTATCTGACTCAAATTGACCCCTTGGTTTTATAATGAGACAGCTTATTTACTTGTGCAAATTTGGGGTTTTCTTAGACCTGTAAAGAAGCCAATCTCTTGATCATCTCCCCTTCTGAAGGGGGATATCTACAGTATCTTTCTGCACTCACTGGGCACCCTATTGGTGCTAATAAAATTAAATCATTGCTCTTACACATTTACTGGTTTTTTTTGAATACCATCTTATAAAGTCTGGTACATAGAAAAATGTTGTTTCTTCTGTCTGTGATAGAAATATTGACATGTTTTACAAGGTAATTACTCTTCTATTCACAGGAAATTCAGAGTCTTTGCTTAGCAACCAGGCTAATCATTTCTAATTCTTCTTTAAATATACTTTTATATTGCACCTACAGCCCTGCTGACTAGGAGTTCTAACCACTTATCAAAATCCTTGGGAGAAAACAAGAAGTAAACATTTTGTGAAAACGGTGCCAGTTTTTTTCCTCGATGGGACCTGAGCCTGTAATGTAGTCCAACAAAGCAGGGCAGGGTGTGCCAAAAAAATCTTTTTAATAAACAACACAGGCAGTAGGAAATAATGCTGGTCAGGGCTTGTTTGTCTGGCTCAGGGCCTCATTCCAACCTGTTGTAACCAGCTATAGAACATCTATAGGGACACCCCCGTACAGGAGGCCCCATAGAGGAAAGGAACTTTTACATTTCTGTTTGACTGGGATCCTTGCCAGTGGCTAAGTTCAAAGTGCAGTTTCCAGTAATTTGCTGTTACTACTCTGTGTGTTTGATAGGCCAGGACAGAAGCATGCAACCCAAAGTAATATTTCCTGATTTCTGTCATTTCTCAAGATGTGAATGAAGGCTGCTGTGGGACTGAGATTTGGAAAAGTTTTCTTGGCTCCAACGCCTTTAATGCTTTCCTCTTGCCCAGCCCCCATTTCTTCCCTTCAGATCAGATCCCATGCCATTGTCAGTCCTGTACTTGGATGAAATTCATGCTGATTGTGTCCCTATGCAAACATTGTGAGCCTATTCTTATGCAACCAGCAAAAGTCCTATCGATTTACCGAGTATGAGGATTATTTACATTTATAAATTTTGTAGTGATAACACTTCCTATCCTCAGAATTACAATTAACCTTTTACATACTTTTTTTTGGGGGGGGGGGGGAATGGAGGGACTACTTTCCCTTCAGCCCATTAGATTTGGGTGTTTAGTTTGTAAAGAGATTAAAAACAACACTGAAGGAAAAGACCAATGTAATAGCTATTGTTTTTTCATATACATCTTTCTAGGCATGTGTATGCTATTAAGGCTGTGGTAGAAGCATCCTCTAAAGTTAAGGTTATATAAGCATGTATATTCTAATCCTTTTGTATTCAGTCACTTAATGTTCTACAATGTTTGCCTTTCAGGCTGATATTTTTCAGGCTCGGTCTCTGCCATATGGTGAATTTTTGTTTTTTAAAGGTGGAACCAGGGCCGGCGCTTTCATTTAGGCGACTTAGGCAGTTGCCTAGGGCGCCAGCATTATGCGGGGGGCGGCATTTTGCTGGGGGGCGGCAGGCAGCTCCAGTGGAGCTGCCGCAGTCGTGCCTGCGGAGGGTCTGCTGGTCTCATGGCTCTGGTGGACCTTAGGCATGCCTGCGGCAGCTCCATCAGAGCTGCGGACCAGCAGACTCTCCACGGGAATGCCTACGGCAGCTCCAGCAAAGCCACGAGACCCACGCGTGGGGCAGCAAAATGGCCTGGCGCCTAGGGTGCCAGAAACCCTGGCACCGGTCCTGGGTGGAACACAAATATTTCAGATATTTTTGAGCATAATAAGTGGAGAGGAAGCACATTGTCCCTATTTTACAAAGATTTGTTAATTTTTTTTTATTTCAAACATGTCCAAAGTCAAAATAGATCTGGCAAAAAGTTGGAATTCCTCATGGAGATAGCCCTCAAAGCAGAAAAGCACCTTTGGATTCTTTGGTGAAAATAGATTTTGATTTGACAGTTATTCCACAATTCAGATGATTGATATTGTACTATTAAGGTAACAGGTTTCAGAGTAGCCGCTGTGTAAGTCTGTATCTGCAAAAAGAACAGGAGTACTTGTGGCACCTTAGAAACTAACAAATTTATTTGAGCATAAGCTTTTGTGGGTTACAGCCCACTTCATTGGGTAGTGGAAAATACAGTAGGAAGATATATATAGACACACAGAGTATGTGATGATAAGAAAAAAAACACTAATGTGGGGGCTGAATTAAGATTGTGAGTGAAAACATAATGCCTTCATTTCCTAACTTTTCAGTGCTAAATTGTGCAGATTTAACACACACATGCACAGAATGTGTGGGTGGTGTGCACACACACTCAGTGTGCACATAAGTAGAAATATATAAACGTCAGGAGTATGGGAAAGAGCTGTAAGTATTTGTACGTGAGCTAAATTATGACTCAGTTGGTGTCACGGGACTTAGTTGATGGGCTAAGTTTCATGACTAGAATAGGCAGGATGAAAAGGGATCACAGACAGGATGAAAAGGGATGAGGTGTTACATTATACATCAGGAACATACCACCTTCTGGACCTTGGAACAAGTATGTAAGAGGCAGAACAGTTGAAAGTCTCTGGGTAAAGATAAAAGGGGCTTAAAGTAAGGGTGATGTCATGTTAGGGGTCTACTACAGATTACAAAGTCAGCTAGAGGAGATGAATGAGGCATTTCTAAAGCAAATAACAGAAATATCCAAAACACAAGACCTGGTAGTAATGGAGGAGTTTAACTACCCAGACATCTGTTGGAAAAGTAATATAGCAAAAGACAAAATGTGCAATGAGTTCTTAGAATGTACTGGGGACAACTTTCCGTTTCAGAAAGTGGAAGAAGTAACCCAGGGGACAGTCATTTTAGATTTGATTCTAACTAACAGGGAGGAATTGGTAGTTAATCTGAAGGTGGAAGGTAATTTGAGTGAAAGTGACCCTGAAATGATAGATTTCATGATTCTAAGGAAAGAAAGGAGTGAGAGCAAAAGAATAAACATAATGGACTTCAAAAAAGCAGACTTTAACAAACTCAGAGAACTGGTACATAAAGTTCCCCAAGAGGAAAATCTAAGGGCAAAAGGAGTTCAGGCTAGCTGGCAGTTTCTCAATGAGACAATGTTAAGGTACAACTGCAAACTATCCTGATGTGAAGGAAAGATAGAAAGAATAGTAAAAGGCCAGTTTGGCTGCATCAGGAGCTCATGAGTTGAACATCAAAAAGAATGCTACAAAAAAGTGGAAACATGGATGAATTGTTAAGGAGGACTATAAAAGAATAGCACAAGCATGTAGACACAAAATGAGAAAGGATAAGGCACAAACTGAGTTACACTTAGCAAGTGACATCATAGGCAATAAAAAAGGTTCTTAAATACACAAGGAGTTAAAAAAAGATGAAATAAAGTGTTCTCTTCTTAGTGGGGAAGGAAAGCTAATAACTGATGACGTTAAAATGGCTGAGGTGTTTAGTCCAGAAACCAAATCAAAAGTTCGCATATGCCAGGTTTCTGCTGCTTGGGAGATCCTCTGGGGTTGAGTATGTGGGTCCCTGTAGCCTCCCCCCCTCGTGTTCTTAGGCATCTGTGTGAGGAGGCTTTGGAACTTGGGGAGGAGGAAGGCGGTTATACAGGGGCTGCAGCGGCAGTCTGTCTTGCTGCCTTTCCCGCATTAGATCCACCATATAGTGCAGCATGTAGTTTGCTCCCCCATGAGCTTGACCACATAGTGTCCTGCCTGCTCTCATTGCGCGCATTCCTCCTCTCTTCGTGTTCCTGTAATGCTTTATGGGGCTCCGCAATTGTTTGCCTCCATGCATTCAGCTGGGCCCTATCAGTGTGGGAGGACTGCATGAGTTCGGCAAACATGTCATCCCAAATTTGTTTTTTCCATCACCTAATCTAGATCAGCCTCTGGGATGGAGTAGATAGGGGCCATGTTGAAACATTTGCACCTGCGGGAGGAGAAAAAAGGAAAGTAGTAGTTTAAAAGATACATTTCAGAGAACACAGCAGACACCGTTTCTCAGTGAAAGAGTCAATTCATAGTACAGAACACATGTTCTTTCTGTACAAGTTAGCGTTTTGCCTCTTACACTGAAGTGCCTGTCACTTTGGTATGAGTAAGCCATCACACACAGCCAGGCAACAGAATTCAGCTTGCAGGCAGCCTAGAGGCAAACAGGTTCTGCTTCTTCTACATTCATTTCAATGTTTTCAAACTGCTGGGCCCTCTTTCCCATAGCGAGCAATGCCTGGTGGGCTTGCCATATAAAAGGAGGGCCTGTGGGCTCTCTGGGATGATTGCTTCACAGAACACCCTCCCCCCCCCCAACCGCACACCCACCCTGTGGCTCTAATGAGGCTCTGAGAAGGGATGAGCCCTTTAAACTAAAAGTGAACAGCCCAGCATGGGTGGGTTTCCCCCTTGACCATCACCACGTAGCTCCGATCAGGGTCTCACTCACCAGAAGTACCTTCTCCAGGGTCATGGTCCAGGAGCCTGCCTTGAGAGTGGTGGAGAGGCTATTGGCTCCAGCGTTAAGAATAGTTCCTGGGAAGGAGGGAAAATGGATTTCCCACTTGCAGCCTGTGCACTGTCATCCTCCTCCTCCTCTTCATCCTCCAATGACTCTTCCTCCTCGCTCCGTGCAACTCCGACCTTGCAGGTGTCCACAGACAGTGGTGGGGCAGTGGTGACATCTTCCCCCATAATAGCATGCAGCTCACAGTGAAGCAGAATGTATGGGGCTGTGACCAGAGTGCTCGTTTGCCTCCCTGGCTTTTTGGTACACTTGCCTGAGCTCCTTGATTTTTTATACAACACTGCTCTGGAGTAGCCTCTTTCTGTCATGGCCCTGGAGACTTTAGCATATGTATTTGCGTTCCTCTTTTTGGAATGTAGTTCTGCCACAACAGATTCATCTCCCCAACATGTGATGAGATCCAGTACCTCCCGTTTGGACCATGCTGGAGCTCATCTGCGAATCCGGGACTGCGTGATCTCTTGTGATGGTGGACTGTGCTGATGGTCACCTGTGTTGATGGTAGCCAAATAGGAAATGAAATTCAAAAGTTCCTGGGCCTTTTTCTGCTCGCCTGGCTAGTGCGTCGGAGTTGAGAGTGTTGTCCAGAGTGGTCACAAGGGAGCATTCTGGGATAGCTCTCGGAGGCCAATAACTTCGAATTGCATCCACAATACCTTTAACCTGGGATTGCAATCTCGATTTAAGCACTACTCCACTTGCTGAAGTGGAGTACAGAAATGGGATTAAAGAGCCCTTTAAATTGAAAAAAAAACTGTTTGGTCATGTGGACGGAATCATTTTTTTTCTGAATTAACTTGGCTAATTTTGAAATAACCAACTAGTATAGACCAGGCCAAAGACTTGATAGCGTGATGCTTATTGAAGCATAATGAGATGAGTACTTGAATGAACAAGGTTTTAACCCTAAAATTATAGTCTCTGATATATTAAGCTCCTCTTTTCTCTTCCCCTGAAAGTCTTCCCTAACTCTCTTCAAAAACAGAATTCAAATTCATTTGAATCAAATTTGTACTTAATGAGTTCAAACCACTATTTTGTGTTCAGAATATCAAGACAGGGGTTCATGTAATTTTAGGCTCTCATTATTAATTATTGAAGTCGTTTCCTCGAGGCACTGGGATTTGTTAATTCTGCTTTCTGATTACGCTGATTCACTTCACATTCAAGACAGTGTATTTGTTATCTCATATACCTGTACACCAAGTAATCAAAGAAGTTGGAGAGAGGTGGTTGTCCATGAAGAAAGCAAAGAGACCAAAGAGAAAAGTGCAGTAGGCCTGAAGAGTTAGCAGTGTGCTAACTTTATTCTCTGACCCTGCAACTTATGTCTGCACTAGCTGTGGCCAGGACTGTTACTCAAGAATTGGACTTCTTAGCCACTCACGATGCTGTAGTATGACACACAGTACCTGAACTGCTTTGGCGCTTACACCATCATTTTTCAAGATGGGCTGTTGGCATGTATACATCCATATAGGCTGAAGGTAGTAGGAAAAACATATTTTGTGGGATGGATATTTGGTATGTTTCAAATATTCTAATTGTATTTGCATTATACATGATTAATGCCATTTCCCCAGTGTCTGTAGTTGGTCAGTAATACTCTTGGCAGAGGGAAAAAAGCATGAAAACCAAATGAGCACAGAATTAATCTTATTTGTCCTTGGCAACTAATTTTGTTGTGCATCATTAACATGATAGCACCTGTCATGTGGCATGCAGGTGTGTTCAGTGAACAGCACTTAAATCCAACCAATCACACTGCATTCAGTAGGAGGCCCCCATTTTGAATTTTGACTAGAAGGATATGGTGGAGGAAAGAAACTCAAAAATTTTTTATTGCGTGCAAACACAATTCTGCAAAGGCTGACTGGACAATTTGTTAAAACCATAATCTCCTGTGGTAACAAAACCTCTGGCTAGATTTCAACTGCTGTGATGAACAATGTGCAATTCAAGAATTTTGGGTTGTACCATGAGACCAAACAGCAGGTAAACAAAAGAAGCACGCCATGTTCAAACTGAAATTACGCCTCATAAATCCAGAGGATTCCAGCAAGCTTTGAACAGCCGTGTTGCTAAGAAGAGGGCCTGAACTGTGGAAGCACCCAAGGTCATTAAATTAAAACTTTTAGTGAGATGCTAGGATTAAATATGCAACCTGACTGTATTGAGAAGGACACAGAGCTTGCTAGACTCCTCAGGAAGTTTATAAAATGTAATCATGATGGTTTTTTGCTTAGTCATGCCTGATGTGCCAACAAATATAAATAGCGATGATGATTGTGTTATCTATGTTCTCCAGTGCTGATATGTGGAACCAGAGTAGCATTACACAGTCCTTTTTAAAGTCCTGAACTTTAAATACTGGATTGACGATGGGTTTAACAGAGGAACTTTGGTTCTGCATCAAGACACTTTCTATAGAAACTGGATTTCAAATAACTGAAAATACTAGCAAATAGGAGATAATGAAAGATAATTGCCGTCTTATTGTTTCACGATGTAAGCATTAAAAAGCCTTTAATGCTTCTATGTTTATAGCTTGGATGTTTCATTCATGTGTTATAGTTTGTGATATAACATAGTGAATCCAGAAGAATGTGTCAAAATCATACACTGAAAATTTCCTCAAGTGATTGTTGTCACATGCTTTAATTTGCATCATCTCTGTTCTGATATCACAGCTGTGATGCCAAAACAGCCCCTAACAAGCATTGCTAAAGAATGTTAATATCTGTGGCAGTTAATGAAATATCAGGAGACGGGGACAGACTACCTTCCATCAAGAAATCATAGGTGGGTGCTAAAAATCTGTAATTAGTTTATTCAGTATAGCTACAAAGATGTTCTCTCTCTGAACTCTGTACGCTATGGACCAGGCACTCTTTTGTACAGTGGAAGTATAATGGTGTTCATCCTCCAAATCTTGCTGTTTCCTTAAAGTTATTCCTATGGGTAGATGCAGAATTTTTTTTTTTTTTTTATTTTTTTTTGCCTGAGAATGCAGTGTGCTTGGTTTCTTTTTAAACAGAATTTGCCAGCGATAAATGGGGAGATACTGATTACTCTCAACTTGTCTTCAAAAAGTCATGGAATATGGGGCAGATTCCAGAGGACTGGAAAAGGCCAAATATGGTGTCAATCTATAAAAAGGGAAATAAGGACAACCTGGGGAATTACAGCTCAGTCAGCTTAACTTCAGTATCTGAAAAGATAAAGGAGAAAATAATGAAGCAACCAATTTGCAAACACATAGAAGATGTTTAAGTGATAAGTAACAGTCAGCATGGATTTGTCAAAAACAAATCATGTCAAACCAACCTAATAGCTTTCTTTTGATAGGGTAACAATGCCTTATGGATTGGGGGTTGGAGGGAGTGGAAGTGGTAGATGTGGTATATCTTGACTTTAGTAAAACTTTTGATACTGTCTTGCTTGACCTTCTCATAAACAAACTAGGGAAATACAACATTGATGGAGCTACGATAAGGTGGGTGCATAACTGGTTGGAAAAACGTTTTCAGAGAGTAGTTATCAGTGGCTCACAGTCATGCTGGAAGGGTATATCGAGAGGGGTCCTGCAGGAATCAGTTCTGGCTCCAGTTCTGTTCAATATCTTCCTTGATTTAGATAATGGCACAGAAAGTATACACAAAGTTTGCAGATGATACTAAGCTGGGAGGGGTTGCAAGTGCTTTGGAGGATAGGATTAAAATTCAAAATTATCTGAACAAACTGGAGAAATGGTCTGAAGTTAATGGGATGAAATTCAATTAGGACAAATGCAAAGTACTCCACTTAAGAAGGAACAATCAGTTGCACATATACAAAATGGAGAAATGACTGCCTGAGAAGGGGTACTGCAGAAAGGGATCCTGGGGTCAGAGTGGATCACAAGCTAAATACCAGTCAACAATGTAACACTGTTGTAAAAACAGCAAATATCGTTCTGGGATGTATTAGCAGGAATGTTGTAAGCAAGCCACGAGAAGCAATTCTTCCCCTCTACTCTGTGCTGCTTAGGCCTCAACTAGAGTATTGTTGTCAGTTCTGGCCACCACATTTCAGGATGTGGACAAATTGTAAAAAGTCCAGAAAAGAGCAACAAAAATGATTAAAAGTCTAGAAAACATGACCTATGAAGGAAGATTGAAAAAAATAGGTTGGTTATGTCTGGAGAAGAGAAGACTGAGGGGGACATAATAGTTTAAAAGTACATAAAAGGTTGTTACAAGGGCGAGTGAGAAAAATTGTTCTCCTTAACCTCTGACGATAGCACAAGAAGCAATGGGCTTAAATTGCAGCAAGGGCGGTTTAGGATGGATATTAGGAAAAAAATTTCTAGCTGTCAAGGTGGTCTAGATAATACCCTTGAAGCACTGGAACAAATTGCCTGTGGAGGTTATGGAATCTTTATCATTGGAGATTTTTAAAAGCAGGTTAGACAAATACCTGTCAGGGATGGTCTAAATAATATGTAGTCTTGCCGTGAGTGCAGGGGACTGGACTAGATGATCTCTCGAGGTCCCTTCCAGTTCTATGATTTTATGATTCCACTGACTTCAGTGATACTTATGGCCCTTGGCACCTTACTAAAAGTACTCAGCACCTCCCAGGATATGGACTAAAATATGTAATCTAATAAAAAAAATTGTTTTGCTCCAAGGCAATTATTACTTAGTTACATTGTGGCCTTGTCATTCTCCACCAACCAGGGGAGCAAGGGGAGTAAGCCTCCCTTCCCCGGCATACTCTAGCTGAGTGGTGGACAAAGCCAGATGGGACTATTGTGATCATCTAGTCTGACCTCCTGTATAACCCAAGCCATAGAATTTCCTCACAATAATTCCTATCTGTTAGAAAAAAAAAATCTTGATTTAAAAATTGTCAATGCAGGAGAATCCATCATGACCCTGGGTTCATTATTCCAATGATTTATTACTCACCATAGACATTCATGCTTTATTTCCAGATCTCATAGCTCCAACTCTCCAGAATAATTTCCTGTGAGTAGCTGGCCAGGTGAAAGGCTTAGGGGACTTTCAGGGGCTCTATTACCTTATTCACTTGCCACATGAATGAGAGGGGAAAAATTGTGACAATTCCTTCCTAGAACTAATCCTGAGGTAGAGCCCTTAAGCCCCATCAATTCTCAGGGCTATGCCTAGGGACTTAATTAGTATCTAGAATTTTGTAACCATTTAAACTCAGATTTGTATGAACAGTTGCTGTTAATTTAAATTCAAACCATTTTACCTTTAAAAATAGACTGCTTTTCAAATTGGAGCCAACTTCTCCACTCGCAGTTTTGTGTGTGAGACAATCAATGGCAAACCCAAAACTAGGATCTTGCCAAAAGCCTTGTGTATTTTAGTCCATGATTGCTAACAGAAGTTTGACTATTCAGCTAATAATTCATACTCTGAAAGTAGTGAAGTTATACTATTTTAAGTTAATTTGGAGCTTTAAAACATATTTATACGGGTCTAACTGTGTCATAATTTTGATAGCTATGCTAATAATTATCAGTTTGACATCTGTGGGAATTCTCTATGCAGTGGGCTTACAAGTGTGGCCCTTTATTGCACTGATAAAATGAAAGATATGCAGAAATTTGTTGGGGTAAATTTTAAAAATATCTTTGCATTTATATTTATCTGAATTTTCCGATATTTGTTATAACTTTATTTAGCTAAGTAGCAAATGTGCAATTCAGCCCATCGCTACTGGATTTAGACCAGTTCAACTTCATTCTCTCACTGCATATTACATGGTGCAGAGAAAAACAGCATTAGATGGGTGTAAACAAAATCCCTCTATACACTAGTAATTATGCTGAAGAGATGTGTGGGGATGGGAGGAGTGATGTACGAAAGGAGAAAGAATGGCTGTCTGAATTAAGGGATAGACTAGAGCATTTATCTCTCCTCTCTCATGGTGCCAGTCCAGCCTGAGGACTTACATGAAGCAGCTTTGATGCTCTTGCTTTACAGAAGTCCATAAACACAATTTGGTGCAACCCAAGCAGGACTGAACTAGTTTGGAAACTAAATTACCTTGTGCGCCTTGATAGTGTTCCCTTCCAGCTCAGGTTGAATATCCTGGCTTTGTACATCACAGAGACTGAAGATAGATGAATTCATTTTTCCAACACTGCCTGTCCTTTATGCTTTACTTTTTACAAAGAAAATGATTTGTTCTGGTCTTACTTTGGCCAGCGGATTCCCAAATGAAAGAGAAAGCAGCAGATTGTTTCATAACTATGAGGCCTGAGAAAAATGAAAAGCAATGGGTGTAACCCATTTAATAGCTATTAAGCTGTTTAGTACATGGATGCAAGGAAAGCTCCAGCTATCACTGGTGGCTTTTTGGCTGATGTACAACTACAAAGAGAAGTAGAACAACTGTAGAAACGTTTTGGAGCTGATAATCAATTAAACAAAATTAATGACCAGCAGGGAGGGCAGTTAGTGACCAGTTGGAGAAGGTGAGGCTCTAAGGTGAAATATCTTAATAGTGAAACTGCATTGTCCTGAAGTGTGAAAATACCTAGAGGGAACTTTCCACATCACTTTAATGAATAGGACTGCAATATGCAAAATAATGAAAGAGAACTGTATGATGACTGACTGTGATACCTTTGATGTCATAATCTCATTCATTCTCTGACAATAATACATTAATATATAACTGCATGGACATCAAACTGTAAATTTTAAAGAATTCCAAATGTTTTTTTATTTTTTATTTTTCAGTATTTGTAATGTTATGCTAACTGTCTCTGCTGAAGAGTAGAGGAACATTTTAGTAATGTATGTAATTTGACATAATATTATTTGAAATATAGAAAAGTAATTATTAGGGGCTGAATCCTGAAGATTTTAATTTGTAGACTGGGGTCAGAAGTATTGAAAATCTGTAGGTATTTGAACTTCTATTTTCCTCATCTCCTCAACCTCAACAGCAATAAGCTCCTCCTGCCCCCAGATCTGTTACTGCTTCTAACAATGTCATATAAATGTATTAGCTTGATATATCTGCTAAAGTGATCTGCAGTAAAATAATTAATAATGGTGACATTCGTACTGCAATCTGTAGGCTCCAGATTCAACACCACATTAAGATAAATGGGGCAGATCTGATGCCTTAGAGCGATTGTATCAGGCTGCCAGTCTGCAGTTTCAGGAAGATGACATTGTATTGGTTTACATTCACATTTGAAAGATTATCCTCTCAATTGTTCATGGGTGAAAGGTTTTCTACAGAAGCATGAGGACTGGAAACTTAGTGGTTTTTTTCAGTGAAATCTTAGATTCTGCATAGTATATTCTGAAGTGAATTCCATGGGCCACAGACTTACAGAGCACATAGGGCTCTGACTGTACAGTATACAATAAAGGTTTTAGAAAGCGCACACAACAGTCAACCACATGCAGGAGTTGCAACAATAGATATATGCCTAGTCTTAGCTACATCTGTCTAACAGTTTTCTCACACAGATCGTGGTACTAGTGGGATATAGGTTGACGCTTCCATAGTTAAGCTATGGGCATTAATTCTGTGTTTCCCTTCAGAACCAGTTTGTTAAACTGTGGCTTGTCAGAAAGGAAAAAAAAATATTTATTTTCTGTCTGACTCTTCTCACCTGATACAGTGTGACACATCACACTGGGTTGCATCAATCCTGTCATATTACACTGTGGGATGTGACATAAAGTGAGCTGACTCTCTCAGCCTGTATCAGCTACGGGAAGCCTGAAACGGTGGTTTCCTGAAAGGGGTTAAAGTACGTACTTTTCTTTTTGAAGAGAGTATTATTGGAAACTCCATGAGCACTTATGTCTAAATATCTACAAAGTTGCCATTTACTCATAAGGCTCCTGGGCCTAAATTCAACAAGGGACTTACGCACTCAGTGGTGCTGGAACAATTTTTATAGTGGGGGTGCTGAAGGTGGAAACCATGTAGTATATTTGGTTTGTTATTACTATTTCAAGCCGGGGGTGAGGCAGCACCGCCAGCACTTCTAGTTCTACCACTTATGTATGCCCTTGGCTAACTTTTTGTACCTTGACTCAGCAGGACTACACGTATATGTATTAGACACAGAGTGATCACCTAAGCTATGTCTACGCTACCATGGTAAATCAACCTAGGCTATGCAACTCCAGCTAGATGAATAACATAGCTGGAATTGACGTACCTTAGGTCAAGTTATCACTGGGCTAAATGGAGGGGTGTCGATGGGAGAAACTCTTCCATTGACTTACCTTACTCGTCTTGTTGGGGGTAGAGTACAGGGCTCGACTGGAGAGCGATCTGCTGTCGATTTGGCAGGTCTTCACTAGACCCGCTAAATTGACCACTTGTGGATCGATCTCAGAGCATCGATCCCGGCTGTAGTGTAGACCTGCCCGTATAAAGACATGCACTGTACTTTGTCTTTGTTTTAATAAGAATACACTATGTATGTTTTGAAATCCAACATCAGCTATTTAGTATAGCTGGTCTAATAAATTATGGCCACATCAGCTCTTGCACTTGAATAGCACATGCAACGCAATTTTCTGCTTACAAAGTGTATTTTTTTTGGTGAGGTAAAAATAGTACGATAGTTTTTAAGTTAGTATAAAGTGGCATATGCTTGAATTATTCCAGACGATGATCTGGTTCAGTAACATTAGGGTAATGAGCAGCTTATATTAAAAATGCACTTCCCAACATGTATAAGAATTTGGTGTTAATGACACCACATTCAAGTTGCTAAATGGATGGCTGTGATGCTGTCTTTAATTTTATCCAGACCAGTAAAGTGAAGGTGGTAGAGCATGAAGCTGTAAATTTCAGTGTCATGGGTTTGAGGCCTATATCGCTCCAGTGTAATTTTAGGTGCTGAGATACCATAATATATGTGTGTAGTACAAAACCAGAATACGATAGAATTTGTCTCTTCAGTCTGTGTATGTTGTTTTAAATACTCTTCTGACTGATTCACTTGTAATTTTTTCATTATTTTCATGGTGCTTCGATACTGTATTTTGTATCTTCAGCTATCAGGTAAAAATGTGTTTGCATTTAAGGACAACTCTTGGTTCTCGTTTCTCCATTATGTGGGGCCTGGATGAAGCGGTAAGGCTCAGCTCTGCTCTGAAAAATAAGAAACTTTACTTGTTTCTTCTGTATGGTGTCTCCATCTCGCCAAGGGAGACTGTAATTGCCACCTGACTACGAAAACTCACGTCCAGCCCAGGATATAACACAGGGCTCCACCACAAGGGGCCTGTCACAGAAGAACTTAAAGATGACTGAAGATGGAGCTCCTGGCTGACAGCTGAGGCCTGGCTTAGGCCTGGCTTATATATAAAGCTGAATTAGTTTAAATGAAGTTGTGATTCTTTTTGTACTGTTTTAGTTAAACTACCGCAACTTTGTGCGTGGATGACGTTCTTAAATCCGTTGAAATGCACAGGTGCAAACTCAACTGAAATAACCATTTTTTAAATCAATATGAGAGTTTTAACACAGTTCTCCCAGTTTAACAAAATTGGTTGTTTACTCTAATTCAAGCTAAAATGGTGTAACTTGAGTGTAGACAAGCCCTTAGAAATATCAGCCATTAGAAATCAGGGTAAAGATCACCGTGGGCAGTTAGAAGGGTGAGAGAAGAAAGATCCCACACAACAGTCTGTCTATTGTAAAAGTATTAACTATTTTAGGGATGCACCTCTTCAGAGACCTGCTGCCTCCTTCGTGCACTGCCAAGGGATTTTTCTCAGCTCAGGGCTGCATTAACTCTGGTTGATTTATGTGGGGAAAAGCGAATGGAAGGATGCAGGAAGGTTGATCCAGTTTGCAGGGAGCTAATTTGCAGTAGCAGCACCTTCCCACTCTTAACTCGTTCTGAACCACCTTTCCTGCGGGAGTTCTTCATACTTGATTCCAACCTGTGTAAAAGCAGTCAGCGCACTGCATAGCAAAAGTACGCTGGCTCGTAGGTAAACATGAGCAGGCACTGGGCCTTCATTAAATCTGGAAATTTGGGTTCCCTAGTAAACTGAGTCTATGGATGTGTATAAGATAGGAAAATATTTTCTTACACAATTCAGCCCTTCGTGTGTAACTTAAACATAGCCATGCAATATGGGTAGGGCAGAGCCACACTGCCCCTGGGAGAGCTCAGACATGCATTCTGCATCAGGGGGGCAGAATTTCTCCTGGAATTCCCTGGCTCACAAGTGGTGCATGGCCACTATTACTTCTCCCACAAATTTGTCATTTTTGGTGACTGCCTGGAAAATGTTGAGCATTTCCCTTACCTTAGTAGGCACCTCTCCCAGATCTTGATGTGGAGATCAAACAGGATCCATTGTGTCAGTGCATCCTTCGGAAAGTTGCTTCGTCATATCTTTATTGACAGAGATCTGTGGATGGAAACAAAGGTCTACAAAGCAGTGTAGTCATCCCCACTCTGTTTTATGGGTGCGAGACATGGGTGACATACCAAAGCCATCTTAAGAGTCTGGAGTGGTACCACCAGTGCTGCCTTAGGAAGATTCTCCATATCAGATGGGAAGATTATCACATCAATGCCAGAATTCTCTCTGCAGCTAACATCACCAGTGTTGAGGTGGGTTTGGCCATTGTGTGCAGATGGCTGATACTCATTTTCCAAAGCAAATCCTCTTTTTCATAGCTTATTCATGGCAAGAGGACTCACGAGGGACAGAGGAAATGCTACAAGGACACCCTGAAAGTATATCTTAAGAAGGGAGGCATAGACCTCACAAATTCAGAAGAGCTGGCTGGCAATAGATGGCAATGGCATTCCATCGTACATCAAGCCTCAGCCCATTTTCAAGAGAAATGCTTTGCTCAAGAGGCTGAGAAACAGCAGAGGAGGAAGGAAAGTACAGCATCCTGGCCAGCAATTGTGCTCTCTACAAGCAACCACCTGTCGTACAAGTGGAAAATCTTGTAGAGCATGGTCTGGACTCCTCAGCCGTCTTAAGTCTCATCAATGACTTTTTTCCTCCTACAGACATAACCTGCATATCGAGGGATAGCCAACAATAACACCTTGTACAGTGCTTATGCATGTGAATAGCTTCACTTCATGTGAACAGACCCACTTAAATCACTGTTGCATTTGCAGGATCAAGCCCTTAAAAACAATGCAATTTTTGTGAATGTGTGTTGGTGAGTATCTTATAATTCTTCTCTCAGAGGACTGTTGACCTTCACAAATGCAGTATACATATATGCATTTATGTAAGTGCATATGTATGGAAAAATACACAAACATACAGGGCTAAGCATTCATTTTAGTGCACTAATATATATGTATATTAAATTTGACTACATACTTTGTGTGAGAATCCTATATGAGCAGAATGAATGAGAAAATTTCACCTGCAAAAAGACATTCCTCCACAGACAAGCAACAGACACATGAAGCACAAAATTAACGTTGACAGTTGAACACTTTATTACAGGGCAAAAGATTCTCTTAGGAAGGAAAGGTCAACAATCCTCTGAGATGAAGAATTTCTTAGGCACATCAACACCCCAGTGTTTGATGTCAAATCCTTTCATATGATTTTTGTGGACTAATTTCAGCAGGAATTCAGAGGCAGGTTTTCAGTAGCAGAACAACTTGCTAGATAAGAACTTACTTAAGATATGTATTCAAAGGTGACCCTGTTCTAATTCTTTTAACTTTGTGGTGATGTCATGGGCCAAATTCTGTAGCCCTATCCAGTTTTTACTTCTCTTTACTCAGACAAACTCGTGTTGACCTCAGTGAGTGTTTTGTCAGAATAAAGATTTTAAAGATGTGACCTCATAAATTGACTTTCAATTCTTTGCAATTTTTCTGGTGCAGATGACTTTAATGCTTTCTATTTATGGCATCACACTTTGATGCATGTGACTTTGCTATTAAGACTTCTATAGAAGCATTTGAGGAAAGTCAGGCCCTTCTGCAAAATTTCCTTATAGTACAATTTACTTCTCTTTCAGATAAGAAGTAAGGGGAAATCCTAACCACTCTGTCATTAAATATCCCATGGCAGTTTTCCTTCAAGTGTGATGTCAGTCTCATTCAATTACTCTCTGTGTATATTCTTCCTGGCTATCCCATAAGTTATTCTTTTGATTTTATTTCTTACATTGATTTGTACTGTAGCTGGGTGCTGTTAAAAGGCTGCCTCTTCTCTCTCCAGTTGGTTGCATTTCAGTACAGGATGAAGTTTACGTTACCATTTGTTAAAGTGATTTGGGGGATGCTTTATAATAAAAGGTACTATTCACAAGTAAATTTGCAATTTTATTGTTAAGTGGCTAAATATATTTGTAAACATCTGTAGAAGATTCCTTTTTCTTGTCCATATTTTGTTTAGAAAACCATAGTACTAAATCTTTATACATCAAATACAACATTCCAAATAGTTTACTTTCTTCAGAGGTTACTTTTTCTTCCTTTCTGAACTTGTGCATTCCTTACACATCAAATGAAAAATGCCCATTCCAGAATCAGCAACTGAGGAGTGCACAGTTATGAAAAGAATCTTCATTGTCAAAATGTATGTGTGTATACATATGAAGAAATTGATACTGACATTCACTGTTGTTTCTGTTCCTTGGTGTACACTTTCAATATCAGGCAGACATGGACTTGCACTCCATTCAAGACTTCTCTTTTGATGTTGTCTTTACGGGTAGGTATCTAGTGAGAATACAGACCTTCAGAATGTTGTAGAGAGATACATCCATTAAGGGATGTGTCCAATTTAATCAGTTTTTCCAAGTTTCACTGTGGTGTAAGTTTGATGGTCTTTTTTTATATATCTTTGCAAATACTTTCATGCTTTAGAGGAAAGTGGTTATATTAGCCGGTGGAAATGGCCTCTAATGGTTTCATTCCTGATATGGCATTGGTGAAAAGTGCTTTTTAAGACATTTTCATAAACTAAAATGTGCTTTATTTGCTTTTGATGTGAAATTTTCCACGCAATATTTCTAGCCCTGAGTTACATTGGCTTTTGGAAATCTGAACCTGCTTTATTCCAGTTTTTTCTTCAGGTGAGAATACCTCAAAAGGCAACATAATATTGAAATTAAAATTGTTAGAGACATTTAAAACCAGACTAGAGAAAGCACTAGGTAACACAATAAGCTATAGGGAGCAATCACAAACCAGAACACTTCACAGGTCTTTTCCCTCCCTGATTTTCATGGGTATCTAAAACAAAATTAGACATATTTGGGATCTGTTCATATAATCATGGGGGAAGGATTAATGCTGTATTGAGAAAATTATTCTTTGATCCAGTGGAGGAAAAATGTGTTTGCAGAACTTTCCATGATACATCTTTAGTTGCACCTGCAGTAACAGGAGGCCTTGAGGACTGTGCAACTCAGCAGTGAAAGGGTTATCTGCCCTGTTGAGTATGAGAGCACACCCTGCACTAGCCGGGAGGCATAGAGATGATAATAGCATAGGAGGGTGGCAGCCTGCACTCTGGAATAGTTTATGAGGAGGAAGTCTGCAATTACATATTTCTGAACAAACATTAACCAAGACTGAAGCCCAGCTTCGAAGAAGAAAAACAGACTGGAACCTCCAGTAATATAGCTGCTATGTGGACTGAAGACAGCAGTCAAACACTCACATGGGTGGAGGTAAAAGCAAAGGTAAAAATGCCCAAGGAACAATGTACAAGGCTTGATAACATTTAACAACCTTGCAGAAGACATCCTTTACATGTCTCTGCTACACAGTGGATGTTGCAGAGAACTAGGCGATTTTTGAAGTATTGTCTGAATGCGTAACAGACCAAAGCCACAGCAATGAAACTATTGTTTGCTACATTCATGACCTAATCCATTTATATCTGTGGTTTCAGAGCTTGCCACCAAGCATTGATACGTCTCCCTTTAAATACAAGTTACTATGGGCATCTCTTAATCACTGTGGTTACCACACTGGGAACAATTGCTATTCTGTGCTGTGGTTTTGTAAAGCAATATTGTTATTTAGGGCTTTGTGTGCTAAACTTATATGTACACATTTTATCATTGACTCTGTGTACCTAAAAGTGGAACTGTTACACTAAAATTAGGTAGGCATCTGAATGATACACATTTCCTTTCCTTTGTTTTTATGGTAGACCACAACCCTTGTAAAGAAATTGTCCACTCATTACTGTATGCCCTGGGGAAAGGGAGGAGTGGCAGAATATAGACCAATAAAGGAGGTAGAGTTATCCCAAAAGAAACACTTGCTGCAGCAAGCACAGTATGTAAATTCCAAAGTTAAATGCCTTGAAAAATGTCCAAGCAATGAAGAGACATAAATTGCATATGGGGGGAGCAGGAGGAGGAGTGGAAAGGAAGAGAACTGTAAACATTTCTGTAAGGAATATTTGCCTCACCATTACTTCTAAGTGAATAGATGACATTTCTCTAGGGAAATAATGGCAAGACAGTTGAAAATGAGAAGTCCAAACTTGGATTAAACTGTTAAAACCAAGCAAAATTATTAAAGTTACCACATTTTGTCAATTCAATTTTTGATAGTTTTAGCTAGGGTAAGATTGTCACTTCTAGGTCATCTATCCCATCCTGGCCTGCTAGTGACCTGGAAACTCAGTCATTAACATCTGATAGCTCTTAGGTGGCATATATGAAACAAAGGTACTGTCTCAACTGGGAAAGATGTGAAAAGCTGTTCCGATCAAAATACACCCTCACAATTAATGCTAATTAGTACTCAAGTTGTTAGACTCAGAAAAGAGATTGAGTGGGAATGCAGTCTGAACTCACCCCCAAACATCATCTGTATTTGAACAAGATTATGTTGGAAAGATTCCACTGACTCTACTCTGCCTTTTTGAAGGACGAACAGAGATTTTCAGTCTTTGGGGCTTTTATTAATACTAACTTTTTTTTTTTTAAAATAGTCAAGCAAAAGTATGCTGTGGTAGCCAGCTCAAATACAGTGTGTTTTAATGAAATACGTAAAGTGGATTATGATCACTGCAGAAGAATGAACTGTGCTATGTCATATGTTTGTATTTACATACACATGTACATATAAAACGGATGGGGAAATAAGAGGAGACTAACAAGAAGCTTTACTTTTCATTGAAAAGAGAATTTGAGTCTGAGCTTGTTGAATGCACTTTCTTTTGAGGATGAAAAAGGCTTGAAGCTGAGATGTGCACAATCTTTCAGATCTTTGTATCTGCATCTTTAGATTTCCAATGACTTCTTGAAAGGGCAGACTCTGAGCTTGTTGTTAATCCTAAAACACTAGCGGCAGCGCTAAAAAGACAGGTCCAGTTTTTGACTGGCAGCTAAACTTCATGTTGAAAAGTGTGTCTTTCACAAGTGTATATTAAGTTATACATCGTGCTGTCGGACTATCTTAACTTCATTTTAATACAGATTTAAGAGTATATATTAATATATGAAGGGTAAAATTCTTTGAGAATGTTGAAATTACACTTTTATTTTTTAAAAGCTACGAGTTAGGAGGTTCATCAGGCCACCATTAGCCTTCATAGACTCATCAGTGGTCACCTCAAGTTCCAAATGAGCCAAAATTGGCTTTCACAGGGTCCAGGGAGCCAAAATATTTTGTTAGCTCCCAAAGAGTCAAAGAATGCTCCCTGGGGACTAAGAAACCTTCTTAGACTTGTATGGAATCAGGAGTTGTATGAATTTGGCATTAGATTTGGCTCGGTAGTCTTGAAAATATAGTAGTGTCAATGTGGTTAATGGTATTCCTTTTCTCTCTTTCTTGCACTTTTCAATTTCCCTGCCCTGTAACTGAGCTGGGAAGGAAGGTTTGCACTCAGCATTGGCAGCACTGCTGGCTACACATTGATCCGTTTCCAGTGGTCAAGCTGACTCCTCCTTTTCCACCTCCTATGTACCCTATTAAGACTTCAGGAGACTTACAAGGTGGTATATAGGGTCTGATCAGCTCTTGGGGGTCACTAGAAGCTCTGCCCTCTTGTGGATATGCCTTTGTGTCTCCTTCCTCTACACCTCAGGGCACACTATGTCATGCATTTTTATTAATAATGTTACTAAGTAAAAGTCTTAAAAGGACACTCCCGTATTCCCAATCTCAAAGCACCCTATTGTCAGGAAAAGACTGTTCTAACTACTGAGAATCTGGTGGACCACATTAGCACATACCATATCTTTGAGGGTTGCCACAGAAAGATTCCTGTACCCTAAAACACATTGAATAGAATAAAGTGACTAATAACAGTTACATGAAACATAAGTATCTTGTTCTTGTAAATAACCCCTGTTATAAACCCTTCTGATATGAGGCAGAACATTCTGACTTCTTAACTCTAGTGCTTCAGATTGTAAAACGCAGCAATAATTAGTGTGAGAGGAAAAAGCCCTATGAAGACAGAGTAGTGTTGACAAAAGGCTTGTACCATCTGCCTTCTTCCTCCACAAATCCATCAGCACCCACCCAGCAGCTTGACCTCCATAAGAACATGGGAAGAAGATGTTCTTGGGATTAATCATTAGCAAATGTCCCTTGACGCTTTCTCCATTGCCCATCTGAGTTTAATTCCAACGGAAGGGAACCCTGATGTATTCCTGCCTTCAGGTATAATTACCTCAATACAGACTGACCATTTAAGTACAGATGACACTGCTTAGCTTTAATTAGAGTAAACTGGCAGAATTTATATGACCGGTAGTTTTGGGGACTGTCAGATGCATGAAAGCATATTTTGCATATCATTTCCTGCTAAGGCTAAGACCCTGGTCCTAGCTGAGACGCTTGCAATGAGGGTTAAATTTCCTTAGTGATTTATTCTATCATGGCTATGAGAGTGAAGTAACACGTCTGGGGAACTAGTGATGCTGAGGCAAAAAACAAACAAACACACTCCCTTCCCAGCTAACATACACAATGTGAAGCAAGGACTTAATGAGGGTTCTTCTCCAAAGAATTATTGGAGTTTCTAGCAGAAACTTCACATCCACACATCTAGATTTCTCTTTTTAGAGAGGTGATTTGATACAGGTAATAAGAGAATGTGTGCAATACTAGGACACATACCCGTTTCTAACTCAGTCCCAAAACATCTGTAGATAATCTATTACAAATAGTGCAGAGAGGTGTGTGTGTGTGTGTGTGTGTGTGTGTGAGAGAGAGAGAGTGAGTGAGTGATGGTGAAGTGTGTGTGGGTAGATCCACAAAATGATTTAGGCACCTAACTGCCACATTGGATACCTGAATCCAAATACTGCAAAATGTGAAAGAGAAATGTTTTTTTTGCTTTTGTTTTACTCTGTTGTAAACATCTCTTTCTTTTCTAAATCAACCTCCTAAACCAGTACAGGCATTTGGCATGTTATGCAGCAATCTGAGCACTGATGAATGTTATCCATGTCTGGGATGCAGGTGTTACAATAGATAGTTGCTAGCTTGCCAGCAAGTGAGACTATATTTAATGGTTGTGAAGGATAAGTCCCTAGCAATTTGTAAGAAAGAGATGGTAAGAGCAGAGGGGCAAGCTGATGCATGAAATTAAGTTTTCTCTGTGTGTGTGTGCATGCGTGTGTTTAAAAAAGCAAGTGTAGCTGATATTGAATTCACTAACCAGAGTACCCTGAGTAGAAGCTGGATGAACAACTCTTGCCAAGAACAGTAATTTCTGCCAGAGCTGTGCAAAACTATTAGGTCCCAGTATAGTAAATAAAACTGTTTGATGCCTGCATCACAACATTACATTTACTGATAAAAATACAGATT
Source organism: Chelonoidis abingdonii (assembly GCF_003597395.2). Lineage (NCBI taxonomy): Eukaryota > Metazoa > Chordata > Testudines > Testudinidae > Chelonoidis > Chelonoidis abingdonii. Next base: position 43,846,486 of record NC_133773.1, read on the forward strand.
GAGCCTATGATAGTTTTCGAGAAAGCAATCCCAATCCCTTTCAATGACTAGAGTTGTCAGGGTATGCTTAGGGAAGGTTGCAGATGTAGTGATGTTAGAGCAATGGTGTTACCTTCTCTTTTGCATTTTCTATTGTCCCTGGCCTGCATGGGGAAGCTGGGGAGAAGGACTTAGTCATGTGCTTAAACTGGTCAAAACAACCTGAAATCTGCCGTGGAGACTTGGACATAGCAATGCTGTAAGCACATTCCAAATATTCCAGTGAGTTTAGGATTTAATGAATGCTTAATATTCCTGTAGGGTCTAATGACACAGTTTAAAGCTGTTCTTTAGGTAGTGGGACTGAAGCAATACTGGCACTTAAATACAATGGAGATTGGCACCATTTAAATACCAAGATGAATGGATAAGGTAGATGGTTCATATTGACCCGTAGTAGAGGCAGCTAGTCTGGCTCGTCCTTATTTCTAGCTGCTTTCACAGACTTCCTGACTCTTCTTTCCAATTAAAAACCTGGATGCCTGTATAATCAGTTGAAATCAAGAGCAAGCACCATGTAACTACTGTCAAAAACCATATCTTGAATTACAAAATACTACATAATCTACATGATTACAGTGATGATACTATTTTGCAATTCTATAGTGGCCCTCATCCAATGATTTAAAAGTGCTTTACAAATACTGATAAGTTAAGAACTTTGTATTTAAAAAGTCTCCTGGGAAGTCACTGGTATCTTTACTGTAGAACCTCAACAATTCAAACCTCAATTACCCTAACTTCTCAGTTTTCCAAAAAGGGGTTTTGCTGCCCCACCGTCTATTAGTTCCTTTGAAAATTTGTTAAGGTTTTGGATAATCAAACTCTCATATTATATTCATAGAATCAAGGATGGGCTAAATTACTGAGACAAGGTCACACAAGAAGTAAATAGAAGAGCTAGAATAAGAGCTTGAGACTTAACTTCCAATCTTCTCTAACCACTCTTTCTCCTTTAATGTAAACTCCGCAGGTGCAATTTGCGCTAGCAAACTGTTTACCTGCTCTTTTGTGCCTAGAATATTTAATTGTAGGGGCAAAAATGTGGTCTCAAATTCTGTGGGTATCATTTTTGGCCACAGAAGAAAGAACTTACCTCCGAATGGTTATTTTTCTTAACTGTTATTTTTAGTATAACTTCTAAAAAAGGAGAATAAATATTAGACAGTGTAACAGTGCAGCTTGTACTGTGACTAATCGATTAATTTTTCAGAAGATTTTCCTACAGAGATTTTCACAAGAGAAACCATAGAATTGTATTTTTCACTGAGATGTCACAAATTAGGAGCTTGGTTCATGACTGCTAATAATTGCCCAGATTCTACTCTTCAGGGAGTCTTTCTTCAGGAGAGCCATTAGTGCTAATCTGGTTAAATCTGAATGTTTCCCTTTCTTACGTTGTTTATTCTTCTTTGAGGTAGTTACGGTTCATTTATGTCCACTAAAGTAACAAGTGGTATTGGCTACAGTTTCTTGCAAGGATTCATGGGAAACTCATTTACATATTCTTGTTACAAAGGCAGACCACATCCTGGCTAAGACAAAGTGCTTGTGATCAACAAACTTCATATACCAGTGTCTGCCTGGAGGAAAGCCAGGATGTGGTCAGCCTTTGTAACAAGGTGCTGTTTATTCTGTGTGGAAGTCAAAGGAAGGGACAAACTAACTAAACTTTTCTTTTCATTCTCAGGCAGAATTATCATCAATCAGAAAGTATGTATGATTCACTTTAGGCAATGCTATAGATAAGCTTGGAAGAATAAGATATTTTTTATTTTTGTATAGTTTTGATGTATAAATATTTATGCATTTTTCAATGTTTGACTTTAATTTTGTTGCGGAAAGCTATGGGGGAGGTCAGACAATAATTATTTAATGACAGTAGATGTTGAGATTCAAAAAGTTTTTTTATAACAGTTAAAATCCCAAATTGTGGACATCACACGTCAAAATACACAAAATAAATATCCTTAAATCAAACTCCAAGTTCTCAAAGCAGCATTTTTATTTCTTTACCTGTCCGTAAAATTCAATTATCAGTGGAAATATTTTTTTGTCAGTTTTTGTGTATACATTATGATACGGTCTTATTATATGAGCTGATTTTTTTTTTCCTGCTTCATTCACGCAGGTTGTGTAGTTAACTGGTTTGGGGCCCAGATGACCTTTCCCGTTTATTGCATAAATTGTACAGTGCATAGTGTTTAAGGTACAGGTCTGCTGGAAAGGTCATGCCTACTTCCGTGGTTGAGACATTGGCTCAGGGACCTAAGAAATCTGGGTTATTTTCTGGTCCACAAGCTTCTTATATGACACTGAGTAAGTTACTTAGGGCTAGATCCACAAAGAGACTTACGCATCCAAAGCTAACATTTGGTTGCCACTGAGATCCACAAAACTTCAGTTCAGCTTCTGCCTAACACAACAAGCAACCACATTTGTTAAAGATGCCTAAGTTTCCGTTGGTGGCATGCACAAAACCACGTAAGCCCTGATGCTGCTGAACTGGTTGATGCCCTAGATCATACCTAAGCCCCAGTGGGATTTACAGATTAGACATTCACAGAGCCTGCCTTGCAGATTGGGCCTCTCCTAAGACATCCAGCACCATTTGGATCCAGAATTCTTGAGGATGGGATCATTTGGGGGTGGAGGAGAAGAGAAGGAGTGTGACTCTAGTCTGGTGGTTAGAGTGCTACCGGGGATGTAGGAGAGCCATGTTCATACCCCTATTCCAAACAGAGTAGAGCAGGTAACTACCCTAACATTGGGCTGTTAGTTATAATGGGGGAGGAGGAGAAGGGAGTGCATGAGTCTCTGGTTTTGGTGTGTTTTTTTTATTTTGGTGAGAAAGGGCTCACCTGGCTTAGGCACCTAACTTCAGGAGTACATTCTTAGCTGGGAGATCCAGGTAACTTTGAGGGGGCAGGGATTAGGCCCGAGCTTTCTCCCTGGTATTTCCTGCTGGCTAGTTTAAGTGGCTCCCTGCTCAGTTTGCTGGCTTCTGAGAGTTCCATTCTTAAGTGTCTTATTCTCCTCTTGCATTGTGGGCACCTAACTCAGGGCTGTGGATTCCATTCAACAGCCTGGGGTCTACAGTTAGACAATGCAATGCTGAGCATTGCAACGCTGAAGTCCCTTTGTGGGTTTAGTGCTTAATCTTGCTGCTTCAGTTCTGACTCTGTAAAATGGGGCTAATAATCCTTCCTGATCTCACAGGAATGTTGTGAGGGCTAATTCACTAATGTATAGGAGGCACTCAGGTAATAAACTGAGTATCACAGAAAAGTCTCCAGAGAAAGTAAAACATCCTATTCAGTTCAGGTTTTGGATAATTTTTAGCAATGGATGATGATACAATGAACAGCTATTTCACTGACCAGCAAATATCTTGTGCACAGATGGTGAAATACATCTGTGTGCATAGGATCTGCACAAATGCGCTGCATCACTTAAACCCTATTTGACAACTGAAGTAGGACTTGAGTGGTGCAGATCTCTGCTGGCACTCTGTCTCATTGTCTTTTTATAGAGCCTTTTTCTTATAGTTTTACTGTTACAGTATTATCTTCAAGTAGAAATGGACCTATGCCACAAAATTCAGATGTGGATTTTCCAAACTGCCTTCCCCTGTGATAGTTGAGGATGTTTGGATTTAACCCATCTAGATACAGGGACCAGCTGCAAAATTTGGATTTATATCTGGTTTAAGATTCCAAAGCATTTTGTCCCACAAAGTTGGAGCATTCAGATCTGGGATTTTTGAACTGTCCCATCTATCACTTCAAGTGATTATCATATCTTTCATTCCATCAATATGCCCACAGATGCTGGAACTAGGGGTGATGAAGGTGCTTCAGCACCCCCTAGCTTGAAGTGGTTTCCATCATATACAAAGCTTACAGTTTGGATCAATGGCTCTGAGCACCCCACAATAAAAATTGTCCAGCACCTCTGAATATGCCCCCTTGTTTGCACTCCCTCTTTATGGAGCCAATGTATTCATGAATTGTTCTGCTTACAGCTTTTCTCAGGCTTGGCAAACAAAGACTGATTTGAATCATAGAATCATAGAAGATTAGGGTTGGAGGAGACCTCAGGAGGTCATCTAGTCCAACCCCCTGCTTAAAGCAGGACCAACACCAACTAAATCATCCCAGCCAGGGCTTTGTCAAGCTGGGCCTTAAAACCTCTAAGGATGGAGATTCCACCACCTCCCTAGTTAACCCATTCCAGTGCTTCACCACCCTTGTAGTGAAATAGTGTTTCCTAATATCCAACCTAGATCTCTCCCACCGCAACTTGAGACCATTGCTCCTTGTTCTGCCATCTGCCGCCACTGAGAATAGCCGAGCTCCACCCTCTTTGGAAACCCCACTTCAGGTAGTTGAAGTCTGCTATCAAATCCACCTTCACTCTTATCTTCTGCAGACTAAACAAGCCCAGTTCCCTCAGCCGCTTGTCGTAAGTTATGTGTCCCAGCCCCCTGATCATTTTCATTGCCCTCTCTTCAATTTGTCCAAATCCTTGCTGAAGTGGGGGGCCCAAAACTGGACGCAGTACTCCAGATGTGGCCTCACCAGTGCTGAACAGAGGTGATAATCACTTCTCTCGATCTGCTGGCAATGCTCCTACTAATGCAGGCCAATACGCCATTTGCTGTTTCCTTCTAACAATTGCAATATAATGTTGCCAGCCTGCATATCAGTCACTGAACTAGTGATGCCCAGCCTCTTATTTTTCAAGCCACTTTTCAGGGACTGGATAGTGTGCCTAGTGCACCACCATCTTTTCCAAAATGGAAAATACTGGCACCAATTCATGTCAATTGCTTCCTAGCTTGCTACATTGGTAATACTACAAACCTGAAGGCAAGCCATCTGGAGGAAGGGGGAGCAATCCTGAAAGTTTCTAGGTCAGTATGAGTAGTAATGTCAAAAATGGTGTCAGTTGCACAGTGGGGTGAATGAGTCATAAACTAGGTGTAACGTGCACTGTATGACCTTCCCAGGGTGGGTGAAATGAGTGTAATTTAAATAATGAGGAGGTGGAAAAGTGGTGTGTACCCAAGAAAGGTGCCAAAAAAGAAGCTGTTGGACTAATTGGTTCCCTCCCTCATTGCTCTTAAATCATCACTTCCAGGGCCACATTGTATTGAGACACAAGTCCTTTTGATTCTAATGGGAGTTGTAACCTTCTATGCCAGGGCTGAATTTGGCTCCTGCAGAATTCTAGATTGGTATGTTATACTCATTGTGCACATCCACTGAATGCACATGCATGGAAACCAAAAGAGTTGCTACAGATTTACACTGGTGTAACTGAAGTCAGAATCTGGCTAAATGTGTCATAACTACATTAAAATGGTCTCCTTTTTTTTTTTAAAAAAAAATAGAGTACTTACTGATTGGTATTATTCTGTTGTATGTCTGTGGTGACCAGTATTCACACAGTGTTAGGAACCAAATAAAAATCTAAGTTACAACCTTAAGATGTGATTTTTTTTTTAAAATGTATATTCAATCCAATTATAATATAATTTGCTTTGCCCCTAATGCATGGGTCCAGGTTTGTCTCCTCCTTACATATACAGCAGTTCATTTTATATGGATAAATATTGAAGATGCTTCTGTGGTGTTACTGAAAATTAGATCCTCCTATGCTGTCTGTCTGTAATGGCACTGACAACATTAACATTTTAAATCTTGGTTAGGGGGTGTGGAGCAAGTCAGACAAACTCTCCAAACTATGGGCTTAAAAGTTTTTGGAAGCATTTACACCTGGCTTACTTCAGTTGTCTAGTATGACTGGAAAGTCAAAAAGCACACTGCAAGTGTGTTAATATATACTGTCTCTGTAAATCCTGTCAAATCTATCTGGTCTACCATCATCACCATAAGAAATGTGTATTTGACCAGCAAAACTTACAAAAACTCAAGTACAACTTGTAGCTTGGAAAATAAGGGCTGTTGTATGATTAGTAGAGTGCGTTATATTTCTGAGAGAAAGTTTTGCAACTCAGTTAATGAAGCCTGCATCAGAGTCAGCAAATCTGGCAGCTTGACTGGCAATATTTTTTAAAACTCTACAGAATAGTACTGAACTGAGTTATTGCAGTTACCATCAGCATCTATAAAACGAGTGAGTAGAATACAAAGTCTGGGATTATGTTGTTATGGCGTTATGTTAATTATGCAGCAGGATCTTCAAAGCACATTCCAATGCATACAACATGTAATCCTTCAAAGACTTAAATATATGGTCCTGATTCTGATCTTGCCTCACACCAATTTTACATTGGTGTAATTCCATTGTCTTCAGTAGAAGTACTCTGAGCCAGATTCTCTAGAATACTCTGGACTTAAGGTTGCCAACTTTGTTTGGATGAATTCCTGGAGGTTTCATCACATGACATTATCTTTAAAGATTAATCTTTAATTTAATCTTTAATTCCTGAAGACTCCAGGACAATCCTGGAGAGCTGGCAACCTTGTCTTCACCATTCTGACCATCTGGCAATCCCCCTTACAACAGGGGGCATTCTGCTGGCATAAAGCTGACTGAGGCCGCCACCGTTTCTGTCCCCACATATGGATTGTATTTGGGGGAAGCATGGGGCAGGGTCAATTGCAGCTCTGCTGTACAAATTCTCCGTGGCCTAGTGTGTACAAAACAAGTGTGTGTTGGGGGTGGGGGGACAAGAGAAAAGGGCTAGCCATATTCAGTGGAGCAAAAAAGGCCTGCCAATCTGGGCAGAGCTCCCTGCCTGCCTCGAAAGCCAAGTAGCACAGTGATTCAGCACCACCTAGAAGCTGGTGTCCAGGGTCATCGGCTCTGACAGCAGATGTGGAGCTACTCTAAACATCAGGGCTGGAAGGCACAGAATTGCAGAGTTGCAGCTGGTTCCCTGATGATTCTGTCCCCATTGCTTAAATGAAGTGAGCTGAGTTTTGGTGTGTAGGAGATCTTGAGCCCCCTGGCCAGGGCTGGTGCAACCATTTAGGTGGACTAGGCAGTTGCCTAGGGCGCCGAGATTTGGGGGTTCCAAAAAGCGCCCTCCAATTTTTTTTTAAATGGTTGAGCAGCCCTGCTGCTAGGACAGAGAGGGAGTCTGAGCTGCCAGGGGAGCCAGCAGCTCCGGGTGTCCCTTGGGTAAGGGCGCCGCTGCGGCAGCCGGCAGCCCAAGGGTCCCCTGGCCCAGGGAAACCCCGGGCTGCTGGCTGCCGCGGAGGCGCTCTGACCCTGGGTCAGGGCGCCGCCGAGCCGGCAGCCCAGGGTGTCCCCTGTGTCAGGGCGCCGCTGGAGGGGGTGGCAGGCAGCTCCCGTGGAGTTGCCGCAGTGGTGCCTAGGGGCAGTCCGCTGGTCCGTGGCTCGGATGGAGCTGCCACAGTCGTGCCTGCGGACGGTCGGCTGCTCACGTGGCTCCAGTGGACCGCCCGCAGGCACACCGGACCCTCCGCAGGCACCACTGCGGCAGCTCCACCGGAGCCGCGGGACCAGCGCGCGGGGCGGCGAAATTGCTGTCCGCCTAGGGCGCTCAAAACCCTAGCGCCAATCCTGCCCCTGGCTGTACATGGGTTTAACTCCATTGAAGGCAATGGAATTTCTGATTCTCACCATTGTGAAATCAGAACCAGAACCTACGTTTCAGGAAAACATATTTCTAGGCTGGTATCAGAACTTCATGAACAAAATCAATCTGGGTGAAATTTACCTTCATGTAGAGGGCCAGCGCTAAGACCAATTCCCTTCTCAAATCTCACGTAAATCCCTCAAAGTATTTATGTGCTACATAGGCCTTGTGCTAGCCCTCTGCACATGGATGAATATCACTGGCATGAATAGGTATAATAGAATCTGGCTTTACAACACTCTTGTGAAGTAGGTACAGATAGAGTTGACTTAATCCACTGCTAAAATGCAGCCACAGCAAACAAATTTCCACGTCCAAAAGGAAGTGAAGAAGAATACTTTAACAGTTTCAAGTGGCAAGCATAATTTATGTAGGCAGAATATAATTATTGGTGGAGGAATTTCAGCCAGGACACTTTCTTACAAAAAGTGCCATGGAAATGTAGGGCTGGAAGGGACCTCAAGACATTATCTAGAACAGTCGCTTTATTGAGGCAGGTCCAAGTATACCTAGACCATCCCTGACAGGTCTTTGTCTAACCTGTTTTTAAAAACCTCCAGTGGCATGGATTTTACAACTTTTCTTTGTGGCCTATGCTACTGTTCGACTATCCTTACAGTTAGGAAGCTTTTGCTCATATCAAACCTAAATCCCTGCTGCAGTTTAAGCCCCATTACTACTTGTCCTACCTTAAATGGACAAGAATTGATCACTGTCTTCTTTATAACAACTCTTAACATATTTCAAGACTGTTATCAGTTTTCCCCCTCAGTCTTCTATTTTCAAAACTAAACATGCCTAGGTTTTTAACCTTTCCTTTATAGGTCAGAGTTTATAAACCTATTTGTAGCTTCCCTCTGGACTCTTTCCTGCTTTTCTACATTTTTCCTAAAGTGGAGTGCACAGAGTTGGACAGAGAACTCTAGCTCAGACCTCACCAATGCTGAGTAGACATTACCTCCCATGTCTTCATAGGACATTCCTGTTAATGCAACCTAGAAAGATAGTAGCTTTTTAGTGACTGCATCACATTGTTGACTCACATTCAATTTGTGATCCATTATAACACCAAGATTATCTTCAGCAGTATTGCCACCTAGCCAGTTATTCCCCATTTGGTATTTGTGCATTGGATTTTTTTCTTTCTTAAGTGTAGTGCTTTTTTGAATTTCATCTTGTTGATTTTTAAACCTATTCTCCAATGGTCAAGGTTATTTTGAATTATAATCTTGTCCTCCACAGTGCTTGCAACTATCCCGACCCCCGCAACTTGGAGTCATCTGCAAATTTTATAAGCATACTCTCCACCACATTATCCTAGTCATTAATGAAAATATTGAGTAGTACTGGACCCATATCAGACCTCTGTAGGACCCCACCAGATACACCAGATATACTCTCCCAGTTTGACAACAAACCATTGATACATACATTTTGAGTACATCTTTTCAACCAGTTACACATCCACCTACCCACCCACCCACTTAATCTAGATTGTTTTTCCTACTTTGCTTAAGAGAAAGTCTTATAGGACTGTCTCAAAAGCCTTATTAAAATGTACTGCTTCCAATTGGGCTATTGGTGTTTTGAATATGTAATTACATTTTTTTAAAAACCAACAGAGGAGGGTAGCAAGACCATATGTACCTGGGAAGTGAAGTCTTCATCTTTTCACAGTGATACTCAATAGCAGAATTGCAATGCTGATGTGGGGTGGGGACTTTTGAAAGGTGCGACCTTTTGTATCCAGTTTAGTTCGAAAATGCTAAATTAATGGACTCCAGCGATTGTACTAAGGCTGAGGAAGAGGACAAAAGTGCAAAATGTGCACAGGCTGTTGAAATAGAAAAATCTGCCAATGCTATTTTTGCTGAAGAAGATACGTATGATCCAGCAAATTGGCCAGATTTACTCAACAACAAGACAATAGACATTTTAGTGGCGGGCCTGTGAAAATAACTGGTAATGACTATGTTTTTCCAAAGAATGATGGCAATTGATGCTTTTCAGAAACTTGCACACCTAGAGTTTGCCAAATGGAGAAAGGGTTGAAAGAAATTGGCTGGAATACTCGAAGAATGCTGATGCAGTTTTTGATTCTGCTGCAAATTGTATGGCTCGAAAATGGCAGGCAAATTAGTAAACTTGAAAAATTTGAGTCTATTTTCAATGGTTGTGTGGTATAACATCATGTTTGCCATACACACTGTGAGCAAGACACTTCAATCCAGGGAAATTCAGCTTGATTTGGCTATCGCACACATCAAAGGACTAATTGACTTTCTGTGGAAATACAAGAACACTGGATTTACCTCAGCCAAGAACACAGCAACAGAAATAGCACCTGAAATGGACGTTGAACATAAATTCAGAGAACAACATGTGAAACAAAAGAGAGGTGAGAAGGAGATGAAGAATTCGTCCGAGAAAGTATTTGAAATCAATTACTTTCTGGTCATCCTGGATCAGGCTCTCATGTCACTGATCACAGGATTCTAACAAATTCAAGGGTATGTTTTGGTTTCCTGTATGATGTGAAAATAACATGAGAAAGTGGTGCATGTATTTGGGCACTGCATTGTCTGATGGAGAATCTCATGGTATCTACAGTGCGGACCTATTCTCAGAGCTTAGGGTGCTACAAGAATTCATCCCTGAAGGAACAAGTACTGCACTTCAAGCCCTTCAGTTTCTTAAATCACTTGACGGTGCCTTCCCAAACACAGCAATAGCATACAAGATTTTGCTGACATTCTCAGTCACAGCGGTTTCAGGGAGTGAAGTTTTTCCAAATTTATAAATGATTAAGAACTACATAAGGACAACTATGTCTCAAGAGAGGCTGGGTGGACGTGCCATTCTGTCAATTGAGAAGGAAGTAGCATCAAACCTGGATTACCACGATCTGATAGCAGAATTTGCTACAGGGAAGTCCACGTGGATGGATTTCACAATGTAAGCGGCACGACACTGATCATGATCGGTGAGGTTTTTTTTTAATTATATGAACTTCATTATAATTATAAAAAAGAACTAGAATATAATATAACATTATAATTATTCACCTGGTGCTATCAATATTTAACCTGCAGCCAGCAGCTGTCCTTGAAATTCACTGTAACCAGATTTCACCTGTATAAAAAATGTTAAGGGGGCCCCCATACAGGCTGATTTGCCCCCCTCCCCCCAAAGAATGGCCTTGGTCACAGAAACTGGTTTTCTGCGCATAAAAGCCAGGGTCCGTGTTAGGGAGTAGCAAACAGGGCAATTGTCTGGGTCTCATGTCACAGGGGCCCTGCAAACAGGGCCGTCCTTACCCATACGCAAAGTACACAGCTGTGTAGGGCATCAGGAAATTTGGTGCCCCAAATTTCCTGGTGCCCTGCGCAGCTGCGTGCTGCTCCAGCCCCTGCTCTGACTCTTCCCCATGGCCCCACCTCTGCTCCACCGCAGCCCCGCCTCTTCTCTCTCCAGCCCTGCCCCCATTCCCCTGAGCTCTGCAACAGGGCTGGGGCTGCACTCACCAGCGGTGGGAAGTGCAGATCCGGCCCCAGCCGCGCTGCCGGTGAGGGGTGGTTCCCCCTGCCCTCTAATCCAGTCCCACCCCCCCATGGAGGCCTGCTCCCCCCTGTAGAGGCCTGGGCTCCATCCACACCCCCCATGGGGGGCTGCGTAGGGCCCCAGAATAGCTAGGGATGGCCCTGCCTGCAAAGCTACATTGCTCAGGCTTTGGCTTCAGCCTCAGGTAGCAGGGCTTGGTGCTCAGGGCCTGGGCTTCAACCTCATGTGGCAGGGCTTTGGCTTTCTGCCTTGGGCCCCAGTGAGTCTAACGCTGGCCCTGCTTGGCAACCCTCCTGAAACCTGCTTACAGTCCCCCAGGACTGCTGGTTGAGAACCACTGGTCTAGTGAATAGTCTTGGGTTATACGCCTCTTTCGGCTGCTACTGATTCATTAGATGATCTTGGACGAATCCCCTAAACCCTTTGTGCCTCATTTTAACCATCTGTAAAACAGATATAATAATACATACCTCAGATAGAAAGAGTGGGAACTAGAATAACCACAGTAAGATCACAATGCTACTCAGTAAGGCAGGTACATAACACTGTTTCCTGTATATGTTTGTCCTACCCAATCACTACTGTCTTGCAGGAAGACAGAAACAAATTTTTTAGGAGAGATGTCAATGAGGCAAGGGAGATGGCTTGTTGGATAGATATGGGGTGGGTTCTCCAAACTTGAGAAACATTTATCTCCAAAAAAGTATACAGGCTTGCTCAGTGCAGCTGCTTTGTGGTGGTGGTGGTGGTGGTGATTTTGATTATTGCCCCAAAATGGGCTAGGTGCCTCACAAAGACAAGTGAAGAGGCAGTTCCTATCCCAAAGAGCCCACAACCTAAATTTGAACTGACACAATAAGCAAGAGCCAAACACCGATGGAAAAGGGGGAGGGCAGAGGAGAGAGCTGTGTTTGTGACAAGAATAAGCTCACATGGTTACGTAGGAAGGTGTGTACAAATCTTGATGGTTCAGATGAAACATAAACTCCTGTCACCATTCCTCTCCCACGCTTCTTGTTAGGTAGAATGCTAGTCATGGGAGATTTGAATAAGGGGAGGGAGATGACTTGTTTTTAAAGTATTTTGGCCCACGGGGTTGTGATTAGGTGTACTAGTGTATCTTCAAGGGAATCCTTTTGGTTTTGTTGTTGTTTAGAAAGACCAAGTCTCGAAAACAGCTGCCTACTGGACAATCAAGTACTGAGCATGACAGGTTTGGGAACAAAAAGGAGTCTTGTGAAACTAAATATGAACAATCCTTCACTGCAGGCAAGAAAAGGAGAGTGAGTGTTGTAGAAATACTAACCAGATGATGAACCTCTCACATAGTCATGCATTAGCTTTTTATTTTTTAATTTATAAATATATAATATTTGTTGGATTTTTTTGGTCTTGTTTCATTTTTGTTTTTCAATAGGCAGAGAACAAAAATAAATGAGAAGCATTAACAGCTTTGCAAGATCACTAGAACCTGAGCAGAATTACTAACTCGTTCCCTCTTGCTCAGTCTCAAGCACTCTGTATTCACTGTATCATAAGCTTGAAGCCAGACCTTTATTTTACTAAGCAAAAAGTGGTCCTTTTGTTGCTGTTTTTCCTCCTAGTGTCATCTCTCATGGTTGCCAAGGAAACCAGTGTGTATCCTTTCAGCATAGGTTATTGGGCCTCAGGAAGGAAGTGCTCCAGTGCTGGCCTGCTATTTTTATAGAACCGTTACATAATACAATCTATTAGAGCTTCCTCTTGGTGTTTTATTGCACAAAGGGGAAATTAAGTCTGATGACTCCTAAATGTTTGATGGAGGATATCAGGTGACTTCTGGATTGTTTTGTGCTGGCTGCATAGCAACAATATTTCTGTATGCAATTTAAGAAGAACAAATACATTAATGCCATTGGCAATATTTGTCAGTATGTAAATAGCCAGAGGAAACTGAATTCTAAGCAGTGCAAGAACAAACACTGTGAAGGCACACAGCACTATCAATCTGGCAGAATGGGATGGCAAAGGAGGTTGACCTTTCATTGACAGAATGGGGTAAAGGAGTTTTAAAGGGAAAGCATGGGTCCATGTTTCAGAGCAGTGGAATATTAAATAATGGAATTGAGAAGCATTGTAGTAAAACTGTAGCCACCTATGCCATAATGGCTGTCTCTGTGATGACATCATGGATACTTAGAACTTTAGATTTTTCCTTCTCCAAAGTGTGATGGGGCAAGGCCAGATGGCTACAGTAAAGTACTGAGAAACAGTTATGTTAACCCCAGGCTAAACAAATCTCTAGTACCCTGGTAACCAAATGGCAGTTGCTCCAGGTTAAGTCAGCGCACTGGGAGCCAGAATTACGCGTCTCTCTCTAAAGCCAGGCCTCGACCCTCGGCTAACTTTATTTAGAACCCTGCACGCCTGCTGCAAGCGGTCCCGGCTCGTTGCACATGCGCGCAGGCTTAGCGTGCTTTCCTCCTCCCATGCCACGTCAAGGCGCGAGGCGGACTCCTAGGCAGAGCCCGCAAGGAGCCGTGCGCTTGCGAGAGTGGCCAGGCAAGAAGGCCAGGAGCTGAGCAGTGAGAGCGATGTATGCTGGAGAGATTGCCGGAGGACAACCCCGCGTTTCAGACACCAGGAGGAAGGTCCTGTGGCTGAGGATAAGAAAGGTGTTGGAGTGTGGAGGCCATTTGGGGAAGTTACCAGGGAGTTGTTGTGCAATGCAACTGTTAAGGAGGCCTATGGGGCCAAGGCTGCGAGGTCCACAGGGCCCGGGCAGGGAAACCCGGCAGTAGGAGGGCGGAAACCCGGGTCCCCCCAAACCTCCCGATTCTGATCAGACCAGGAAGGAGCTGCCCCAGACGTGTGCGCCTATTCACAGAGGAAGATCACTGAGGGTGAACAACACTCCACCAATCCAGCGCAGGACTCACCAATTTAAGGAACACTTCTGGCCAACTGGTAGTTAGAAGTGGGATCCTTTGGTGGGCACGCGCGGCGGAAAAAAAAGGAGGTGTTTTGGTAAAAAAAAGGAGAGAGTTTAATATTTTCTTTTCACCCAATGGCTGACGAGTGCGGGCCACTGATACAAGCCACAGACGTCGCAGCAGCGCGGAGCACCGTGCTCCAGGCAGCTGCCAACCAGGAGCAGTTGCCCGCTTGTACGCAAGAAATCGCCCTGCTGATGACCAGGCTTCTCAAGACCGAGCTATGTTCGGACCTGGTTTAAAACCAGGTAAAGCCTTACGCGCTGAACCGTGGCCATGATGGGACGCAGTCTCATACTGCGGCCAGCATTGGCTGCAGAAAATGCACGCCGGGAGGATGATTGTCAGAGGCATACCTTTCTGGCATTGACGAGGACGCCCTACGGGAGGGCCTGGCTATGAGGTCAGTGGTTCTGGCATTCCTTGTGCCCCATTCCGCTGTGGGAGGCCCGAAGGCCCTCCATGATCTGCCCTGAAGAGCCTCGCAGCAGACTACCCCCAGCTGAGCAGAGATCCTGGCAGTCCTGAGGGGTAACAATTGCAGTGCGGACCCAGTGGTATCACAAGTGGAGGTACCAGGAAGACAAACCTGGCGGGGTCCCAACTGTATGACTCTACATCCTTGCATGAAAGTGGTTGCAAACAGAGTCCTGGAGTCTGAAGAGATACTAGAGTGCTTCTGTGTCACTCGACCGGTACATGAGGCACTGCCACCAGATCTCTGCACTGGGTAGGTCGAAGATCCATCACCTATGATGAGATGATCACGTGGCGAAAGACGCATGACAGCCAGGGAATTGACCTGACTACCCCAAGAGAAGCCCCCTTCGTTAGCCAACACCCACCCCAGCCCTGGAGGTGGGACAGCCAAACCCCCTGGGAGTCCGTAGGTGAGAGAAGAGGGGGGCCGAAAAACCAGCGCGCAGACCCCAGAAGGAAGGTATTTGGCCTGTGGGGGGGGAACCCTGGAGACTAAACCCCCTAACCCACACTGATAAGGGACATGATAGGAAACAATTACTAGATGTTCATGCATTGGTGGTGAGTGGCGGACACTAGCAGCACCAGTGTCCCAGCACCGAGGAGCCTATGCAATGGCCCTTGCGGGATTGCAAGTCCCATCGCTCCTTTTCATCACCTTGTGGGCTGTCGCAGTAGCCCTGTATAACTACACCAGGCCCGTGAAAGATAAATGGAGTAGAGACTACAGCGCTGTGTGGGGCGTCGGGGAAGTCGTATCACCCTATTCACGGCTAGCTGTAAAAAGTAGCCAGCTGCTACAAGCCAACGGGTGCAGTGACATGCGATGATGGGCCGGAGTCACTTACCCACCATCCCAGTGGCGATGAGGTCAGGGGAACCCACCTGACGGGTGACCTAGTGGGCTAGTGTCCTTAAACTCCATTCCTGTAGGTCATTGGGAGGACTATCAGGGTTTGTAATTTACTCCCCCAAGGGCTGGAGGGAGATGGAGGACCTTGTTGGCAGCGACTCATCATTGATGGAATGTTTCACTCCCCTGTTTTCCAGAGTTTCCAGGATTATCTCAGTCCCCCAAAAGGCCTGGGAAGACCAAACAGGAAGAAAGGCCACGAAGGCCTTGGGAACCCGGACTCCTGACCCAGCCGGCCAGAGACCGCTTAGTAGCAGATGGACCACGAGCAGCCATCAGGAGAAACTACCAACACGGAGGTGACCGGAGGGGTGCCCCAGCGCATGATGGTGATGAGCCATTGGAACAAACAGAAGCTGGCCCCTGGAGCTTTAGGCGGTTAGGTCCGGGGAGAGAGACTTTCGGGAGGGACCAGGCAGAGGACTGTAGATATGATAACATCAGGAAAGAGGTGGCTGAGATAGATGGGACACCAGTGGAGGGGAAGGTCCGGGGTCCAGGACCCTATTTTATAGTGACGAAAGATCTCCTTTACCGTGTGGTGCAAATGCAGGATCAGGAGATACATCAACTTCTGGTGCCACAAAAACATCAAAAAGCCATATTGAGCCTCGCCCACAGTCACCTGTTTGGAGGACACCTAGGGGTAGAGAAAACCCAGGGCAGGATCCTGCGGAGGTTCTTCTGGGCAGGAGTACATGAAGATATCGGGTGATACTGCACCTCTTGTCCAGAGTGTCACTGTATAGCCCTCGCTCACACTTGCGGGCCCCTTTGATACCTCTTCCAATAATAGAGGTACCATTTGAACGCATAGCCATGGATCTGATTGGGCCCCTGGAGAAGACAGCTCGGGGCCATCAACATGTGTTGGTTGTACTAGACTATGCAAGCCGGTACCCAGAAGCCATTCCCCTACACAACACAGCTTCCAAGACAATAGCTAAGGAGCTACTACAGATCTTTTCCCTGGTTGGGCTACCCAAGGAGATACTGACTGATCAAGGGACACCTTTCGTGTCCAAGTTGATGAAAGATCTCTGTTCATTGCTCCAAGTACAAGCCCTACGGACCTCTGTATACCACCCACAAACAGACGGCCTTGTGGAAAGGTTCAGTAGGACCCTCAAGGCCATGATCAGGAAAGTGGTGAGCTGGGATGGGAAAGCCTGGGATACCCTATTGCCTTACCTCATGTTTGCCATCCGGGAAGTCCCACAGGTCTCCACAGGTTTCTCTCCATTCGAACTACTATACGGGTGCCATCCCCGGGGCATATTGGATATGGCCAGAGAAACCTGGGAAGAGGAGCCAAATCCCAGAAGGAACATAGTCGAGCATGTACTACAGATGAGGGATTGGATACTCGAGTTACACCCATAATACGGGAACACTTGGAGAAAGCACAGGAGAGCCAACCAACCCATTATAACCACCAAGCAAAGCTTTGATGGTTCCAACCAGGGGATCGAGTAATGGTCCTGGTGCCCACAGTGGAAAGCAAGCTGTTGGCCCAGTGGCAGGGACTCTACGAAGTGATTGAAGCTGTGGGAGAGGTAAACTATAAGGTGTGGCAGCCAGGCCGCAGGAAACCTGAACAAATTTACCACATCAATCTTCTAAAACCTTGGCATGATCGAGAGGCATGGTTAGTCACCCAGGAGACCCTTCCCCGAAAGGATAACTTACACAAGCAAGTGAGGATATCACCCGACTTGACGCCAAATCCAAAGGTTGAGGCAGCCGACATGATTAATCGCAATCGAGATATGTTCTCTACAAAACCAAGGCAGATGACTGAGACCTATTACCATATCCGCACAATCCCCGGAGCCAAGGTAACACTGAGACCCTACCGAATCCCAGCAGCCAAAAGAGAGGATATCAGGGCTGAAGTAAAGAAAAGTTAGAATTAGGCGTTATTGAAGAATCCTACAGTCAGTGGTGCAGTCCAGTTGTTCTAGTGCCTAACCCTGATGGTACCATGAGATTCTGTAATGACTTTCGCCGACTGCATGAAGTATCCCAATTCGATGCGTATCCCATACCACGCATCGATGAACTGGTTGACCGACTGGGTAGTGCCCGATTCTTGACTACACTGGATCTGACTAAAGGGTATTGGCAGATTCCCCTGACCAAAGAAGCTAAAGAAAAGACAGCGTTCTCCACCCCGGACAGGCTATTCCAGTACACAGTCCTCCCTGGCACAAGGGCCCAGCTACATTCCAGCGCCTCATGGAATAAGCTGCTCGCCCCCATACTAGTTATGGCCAGCCACATACCAGAATGATGTCAGTCATCCATCTTCCAGCACTGGGGAACCCACTTGGAGAAAGTTGAGGCTTGATACTACGCACCTTAAAGCGGGCTGGCCTCACCACTATCCCACTAATGCGCCATAGACTAGCAGAGGCTAAGTACGGGATATTGTAGGAAGCGGTATAATAAGCCCAAACTATAAGCTAGAGTGATTCAAACTGGCCCCGCCGACCCGAAAGACAGGTCCGTGCATTCCTGGGTTGTGGTAGGCTATACCTACCGTTTATTCCCACTTCGCCATCGGGCAAGTCCTCTAACGGAACTGGTGAGACCCGAGGTCCAGCATGGTGAAGTGGACCGACGCGCAGGGAGGGCATCATAGATCTTACGGACAGCTCTCTGTAATGACCCCACCTCATACACCAAAGACTTTACAAGGAATTATATTTATGCAAACAGATGCTTCCGAGGGTGGGGTTGGGGGCAGTTCTCGCAAATGATTGGAGAAGAAGAACAACCCGATCCTCTACCTAAGCAGAAGCTGCTCGCCAGAGAACAGAAGTTATTTGCAGTAGTCAAGAGAGAATGCCTTGGTGATCAAATGTGCGCCATGGAGACGCTGGTTATTACCTCTTAGGCCGTGCGATTTACTCTTGTGACTGACCATGCACCCCTTCAATGGATGCAGAGAAAAAGAAAAGAAGCCAAGGATCACTAGGTGGTTCTTGTCCCTCCAACCATCCAGTGTCCGCATATGCACCGGGGGGATGCCACCCACGGCAACGGTGATGGTCTTTCAAGGAGCACACTCCTGCGCTCCAAGTTGCCTACCCTATGGGTGTTGAGCAGAGGCGTGGATGTTGAGGGGCGCAAGGCCAGATGCTTTACAGTAATGACTGAAGAAACAGTTTTGTTAACCCCAGGCTAAACAAATCTCTAGTACCCTGGTAAACCAAATGCAGTGCTTCCAGGTTAATCAGGCACCTGGAGCCAATTAAGTCTTTCTAGAGGTCAGTAGAGATAAGCTACTTTAATTCAGGAACACCTGCAGCCAATCAAGGCAGGCAATCAGGGCACCTGGGTTTAAAAAGGAGCTCAACTCCGTCAGGCAGGGAGGAGCCAAGAGGAGACAGGAGCGGGTTGAGGAGTGGGGAAAAAGCCAAGGAGTTGAGATGTGAGAGAGTGTACTGCTGGAGGATTGAGGGAGACAAGCGTTATCAGACACCAGGAGAAGGTCCTGTGGTGAGGATAAAGAAGCGTGTTTGGAGGAGCCATGGGGGAGTAGCCCAGGAAGTGTAGTTGTCATGCAACTGTTACAGGAGGGCCAACTATAGACGCTGCGATCCACAGTGCCCTGGGCGGGAACCCGGAGTAGAGGGCGGACCCGGGTTCCCCCCAAACCTCCCGATTCCTGATCAGACACAGGAGGAGCTGACCCAGACTGTGGCTTTCACAAGAAGAGAAGATCACTGAGGTGAACAAATCCGCCAATAAGCGCAGGACCCACCAAGGTAGAGGAGGAACTTTGTCACAAAAGGCATAGGCCTCTACCACTTAAGAGAATGGCAAACCTCCTGATGGGGTTAGCAGTTTTGGCTGTATGGTATGGTTGAACGGTTCTGTTCCCATCCTAATGAGGACATTATTTTACACACATCCCAATACATTAGCCATTCATTTTGAAAATGTACTCTAAAACTAAGAGCAAGATAAAGGCATGTGACTTGACTGTAATGGGTCTTTCTGATTCTCTACAGTCAGCTCTCTATATATACTGTGCCCTCCAATGTAGTATGTCAGCAATTTAGAGGAATAGGTAGGGCATCAAGTAGTCTAATCAGTGTTCCATTGGTTCTCCCCTCTTCTTTTGGAGGGAAGGATCAGAATTTAAAGGTACTACTTCCATTTACATTCTTGCAGGAAAGCATTTTATTTGTTTATACTGAAGATAGTGAGTTTTGAGGCTGTTGTGATTTCTTGTGGAAGGGAGTTCCAGATCCATGGTCCAGCTGCTAAAAATGCTTCGTATCTATAATACGGGAAATTCCATTGTTTCTGTGGAACATAACTACCATGGGGAGGTACTTGTTACAGAAAGTGGCAATTTTTCAGGTAGCCTAGGTCATTGTAGGCTTTGAAGATAAGGATCAGAGTCTTTATTTGGTGTGTGTTTGAGAGAAAGATGGACAACTGGTGTATTACATGGTGCACGGAGGACATGCTTAGTAGCTGGGCTGCAGCGTTTCAACCATCTGTAGTTTTTTAGAGCTGCAGTGGTTCTTTCTAGGCGAGGCCTGGAGGTAAGAAGTATGTGGATCACTGTGACCAAGTCAGCATCCAACAGGATGGGGCACAGTCTCCAGGGTAATGCTGTAATTGAAAGAACACATTTCTGACTTGTATACAGTAACATTTGATACCCCAGCAGAATGTTGGTCTTCAGACTGTATTGATGAATAGAAGATAGACCACAGTGATTGATTAGAATCTTGCCATCCTTATTAAAGAATATCCCTCATAATCGCTTCTGCATAGGTTGGACTTAGCTTCAGTCACCTGCTTTTATTCCTGATCTTGCCATGGCACTCTGTAAAAAGAGATGGTACAGTTGAATGTTACTGGCATTCTGAGGGTAACTGATGTCATGTTTTTCACGATCTGTACTGGTGATTTTATGCAGAGGCTTGTGTGCTCCAGAGAAGGAGCAGGTGCTTCTAACAATTCTTTAGAATTGTTATGAGGGGAAGGGACTGAACCAGCATGCCATACTGCTCACCCATGACAGATCAATAGGGCAAGTCAGCTATATCTCAAGATTGTGGTGAATGCAGATGACAGATCCAGTATTGCAGATATAAATATCTGTCCCTCATCTGTTGCCTGGCAGAGATCAATTACCAGCTTAACTAACTAGTGCCATCTGTGTGTCCTGTTGTATAAAAAGAATTCAGGGTATGGATAAAGATCAGATATATTTGGAAGTAGGTCTTTGCTAGCTTCTAGATAAGTTTGCTTGAGAAAGGGAAATTAGAGGTGGTATGTGGTAATGTCTGTTGTACTACTGTATATTTTAGGACAGGTAGGAAACTGCCTTCCTCAAATGATGACTAAAAAAACATTTTCCATTCCTTAGTATCGATGTAAAAAAAGAATCCTTTACTTCTGATATCAAAAACAGCCAATGCAAAATGACTTCATTTCTATGCAGACAAATACTAGAAAGTTGGGAGTTAAAACTTCGATATTTGAAGCTTTGGAAGAAGTTTTGTGGATATTGTGCACATTGTATTGTATCCGGTAAGATTCATCCTTGGTCCAGCTGCATTAGTTTCTTCAGGGGATGTCTGTGATGTCTGCTTTTGTAATGGTTAGGACCAAAGAGAGTGAATTCTATTGCTGTGACTATATTCATTAGGTACAAAAAACCTCTGAACCTTGTGAGATCTGTGGGACACTGTTTTGAGAGATGATCTGACAGAAATAAGCTTGGTGGAACTTCGTACATACAAACATGAGACTTATGCAGCTTCTGCTTATGCGCTTCACTGCTATCCTGCAAACTACCAGAAGCCTGATTCACATGCTTCATTTTTGACCAGGAGGTTATGTGAGACCGGAGGATGTAAAAGTTTCTAGTCCCGAAAGGAGTGGTGGGGGAAGAAATAGAACTTAGACAATTCTACTGGGCTGTAGTCAGCAAGCGTGCAACAAAGTGCTGTGTATTTATTTGTGCCCTGAGTTAGCACGGTGATGTGTTTCAACACAATGGCCCAAATCCTATCTCATACCAAGTCTCCTTAGCAGGAGAAAATGAAGTGGCAGTTTGAATGGTGAGAGGTATGTGAGAAACACTGGCAGGGATGCTTCTTGTATTTGCTTTGAAAGCCCCTGTGTATAAAAATCCTCTGTTTGCTTTTAGAAGGAGCTTCTGGATGAAAACAGCTGAGGGCAGGAAAGTGCAATATGTACAGCTGGAATTATCTGATTTTTGTCCTGTCAAATGTTAAACTCACCAGGAAGCAGGGAGGGTTTTTCTTTTTTCTGGCAAATACTCTCCCAAGCTTCCTATGGGGTAAAAAGGGCAATAAATAGCAGGGTATTTAATGGCATCATTCCAGGCATCCCAGCTACTGGTGTTGACATGGTCCTTTTCTTTCTTCTTGTTTTTAGAGTGCTGAGTTTTCAGGGGTAGAAGGAGGTAGATTATCAGTGAGGGAGTCAAACTACAGTGGCTGGCTTCCGCAGCCCTCTTACCTCCTTGCCAAACTAGAGGAAGTTGAGCCATATTATTCACACCACTAGTTGTTTTGTCTTTCAGATGAGACTTCCTTTAAATTAAAACACATGTGCATGCACATATAATAAAGCAGAACTATGTGTCCTTCTCAAAAGCTCTATTTTAAATATATCTACATCTTCCCCTTCAAGCATCCCACTGTCTACCCAATTTAAAAATGCTCCCTTGAAAGTTTAATCACTGGCACTACCAGTATTGCTCTTGGAAAAAGATGCTGAAAACAGAAGCTTCTGAGGACAAGAGAATAAAAATTTTCCTTATGTTTTAATAAACACCATAAAAAGTGATCTTTGTGAAGGCTGCATTCTGGGCGCAGTACATCTACAGGTTTCTCTCTGGTCTGTGGAGTCATACCAATAGTAGAAACTACAGTCAGATCTGTGCAAAATTAAGTGGTTTTGCTTCTCAAGGGTTTGTGTAAACACTCTGGGTTCACATCAAAACCACACTTTTTGCACATTTTCAATATAATCCCACAAACCAGCCCTATTTCATTCAAAACTGGAACCAGATTTATGTGACAGGTTTGCATTTGATATTTGAACATGGAACAAATCTTTAAACCAGAGACATTGTTTGTTTTTGGCTTTTGATGTAAACATTTCATGCAGTTCTATTGGCAATATGATTTCAGATCCACGCAAGCCCATCTTATCTGCTGTTTGTTTGCTGTATGACATGTTCCTCAGGCAAACCAACCCAAGCCAATCTTCAGTGGTTTAAAAAAATAAGATTTTCTTCCTGACTTCCTTTTCCAGCTGTTGGTCTCAGTGGTGACGTTAATACTCAACTTGTGGTAGGTGATGGCACAAAGATGCATTAAAATGATGCTGTCCTGCTAGGGTACCTCAGGCAGACATGTTGCCTCTGGGAGCACATGGGGAGCATAATCCTGACTCTCACAAGTAGTCTGAACTTCAGCAAAAGTACTTGTCAAAGTAGTTGTTATAGGGCAGGGGGGAAGCTTCACCTATTATTAAAGTTGCCTGATGCTTCCCATTATAGACCTTGTTTTCAGCCGCTTATAACTTGGCCACATTTCAACCATTTGGGCTGAAATTTTCTATATCGGGCATCTGTCTCAGGCTGAACTTTCTTTGGAAAATTTCAGCCAGAACAGTTCAGAGCAAGGGTAAGAAATTTTTGTTGTTGTTTAACAATGTTAAAAATATTCCAGGGACTATTTTTTCCCCCAAAAGTTCTCACCTCGTCTCCCATACTGTGGAGCAGGGATGTGAAATTTAGCATGTGGGTAGGTGGCCTGTGTGTCATGGCTGTACCTCTGGCTGTTTATGCAATACACTTGCCTCTCCCCAAATTTGGCCAAGTTATAATTTTTTTTTGAGAAGTCTGAGTTTGCGCTTGCTCAGAGACTCCTTCAGTGTTAACAGCTAAAATCTCCAAGGATTCCAACCTCATTGAACATGCTTGAGTCCCTCACAGCTCCTAGTGCTGACCAGACTGGGTGTGCTCCATACCCCCAGAGCAGCAGAGAATACTTCCTCCAGCCCAGGAAACTCATGGCTGCTCTGGTTGGGGCTGGGCAGGAGAACTGAGACCAGTGAGTCTCACTCTCTTCTATGTTTGCAGTGATTCCCCCCGAGGAGATCCACCCAGCATGAAGGAGGAAGCTGCCTGACTTGAATGAGAAGGGGAAAGAGCTGAACTAAGAGTGGGAGAAGGCGGAAAGAACAGGCTTGAACAAGGAACCAGGTGGGAGATTTGAACTGGAGTCTGGTGCTGAGGAGAAAGGAAACTGGGATTTTTGAGGGAGAGACTGGTGCATAAGGAGACCCTAATTGGGAGGAGGAACTGGGAATCAGTGAATGAAGCAGAGAATGAAATTGGATAAGGAGTCAGTGAGAAGGACTGCCTGGGGAAGGAGACAGATTGGGAATCAGTGGGTTGGAGTTAGATTTGAAAGGAGATGGAAGGAGGGGTGGAGGGCAGGAGGCTAACTGGACTGCCTGGGCCAGGAGTTGAGGGGGTGGAATGGTGGCGTAATATAACTGGGAATGGGAGTAGTTGATGTGTTTGGAGGGGTGAGACTAGTACTTGCTGGGCAGGAAGAGCAGACTGGTGCAGAAGAGATGGGACTGGGACAGGTTGGAAGGGATAGAGCAGAAGGGGTCAAGCTTGTGGGGGGCGGGTAGGGGCAAAAGACTGTGTTCCCACTGAAGCATGCTTCCCTCCAGAGCCAGAATGGAACCCAACATTCCTGAGTCTCACCTTTCCTCTGCTGTCTGCTAGAGGGTTTCACAGATATTCATTAAGTGTCTCATTCTCCTATAGCGCTGGCCTACATAGAGGATTACAACTGACTGCTATCACTTATTCTGCTACCTCAAAGAACAGAGGTGTATGTGATGGATCTACAGCTTACAGCCCTACTAATGACTCATGTCGGTGTCAAGATGATGCTACATGATGGAATTTCAGTTTTTTTCATTTTTTTTAAACAAGGAAATTACACAAAAAACTATTAAAAGTCAAGCGCTCAAAAGTTAGCAAACACCAGAATTAGGAAATGCCAGAATCATCTCTGTACCAGTGATGAATCAAGGTTATGTAGTAAAGGACGCTGATGTTGTAGGACCCCTACTTCATTTTTAAAAGCAGAAATTGGGAACGTGTGCAGTGCATGAAACAAGGGATTGCAGGCAGATAAAGTATGGCTTCAAGGTTAATGCACTTGAATGCTGCCACAGAGTTTCTATGTGGTGATATTCAAGCCACTTAAACCAAACTTTTCACAGGTGGTCACTCTTTGTATGTTCCTCATTTGCATGTGCCTAATATGAGCCCCTTAGGTCTGATTTGCAGAAGTCCTGAGCACTCATGGCAATAACTGAAGTCAATGAGAGCTATGATTTGAACATATAAGGTGCTATATGATGCTAAATACTCTGAAAAATCAGGTCCTAAGCATCTCAAACAGGACATCCAAAATTAGTGGATACTTTTGCCTTTAATCTCTCTGTGCCTCAGTTCCCCATCTATAAAATGAAAGTAATACCTCATCATCTTATAGGGATGATATGAAGATAAATGTGTGTGAAACACTCAATACTATGGTGATGAGCGCCATAGGAAAGCCCATAAGGAAATGAATAATTCTATTTTAAGAGCAGGGTTTGGATAGTATGCAGTAAATAAGCCATTGGACAATGATCATAAAACAAAATATTGAATAGTTGCTCTTTAAGTGAGTACCATCCAGTCTGTGCACTGAATGAGGCAAGAGTACTATGGAAAAAATGTGATCATGTCATTAAAGAAATAGAGATGGTTGGAAAAATTCTGACAAAATGTTTTTTCATCAGAATTTACTGATTCATCGAAACTGAAATGTTCCGTGGAGGCAGTTTGATTTTGATGAAGGTCTGACAGAACTTTGCCTGTCAGGCAAGTTTCTGTCGGAAACCTGCTTGGTTTTCTGTCAGTTCAGCTACCTGGCTTCTTGACAGCTTGTCAGGTGGACTGCTTCAGAGGTGGGGACTCCAGGTCTTTCAGGGTTTTTGGCGCCATTCTCTTTGAGTGAGTGAGTGTGTCTCTCTGATAGAAAATATTGAATTTTATTCTGAAGTGGAATGAAACCAAATTTCAGAATATTGAAATCCTCGGCAAAATGGGATTACCTTTCCTAGTACTGTTCTAATCATAATGTGCACACGCAAAGGGGGCAAATTATGGTTGCACAGGCAATCATAGGAGTGTGCAGGGGGTGTGCCTGGTGTGCCCAGGCACATCCTAATGCCCTGAGCAGTACTGGTGGGTTTACAATGGTGCCACAGGCGCTCTGAAACTGGACCCATGCTCAATAGGGGCCTGTCAGCTGGCCAGGCGCTGCCCTTCACTTGTGCTGCCAGCTGAGGGGCCACCGCAGGCTGGCTCCTCTAGTCTCCAGCCCCTCCCCTGTCCTCTGCTCAGCTGTCCAGCCAGCCCAGGTATCTCAGCCCGTCCCCTTCACCCACATGCTCCTCTGCTGTCTGGGAGGCTCTCGGGAGTCACGTCCCACAGGGGTCTGCCTGCTCCACTCCCCGCACGACTCCGGCTTGTCTTGCTCAGCCTGCCACCTCCTGGGCCTGAGCTGCCTAAGACCAGTGCAGGGGCCAGGTCATTCTTGGCCAGCATGGGGGAGGAGATGGAGCAGTGGGAAAGAGACATTGGATGGGGAAGAGAAGAGAATAGGGGAAGTGGAGGCAGGGGGAAAGAGGCAGTTTGGGAGGGAAGGGGGTGGGATGCGGAGGAGATGGAGTGGTGGGGACGGGGCATGGGATGGGGAAGAGAAGGGGATAGGGGAAATGGGGCTGGGAGGGAAGAGGCAGTGGGGAAAGAAGGGGGTGGGATGGGGAGGAGATGGAATGGTGGGAAAGGTGTATGGGATGGGGAAGAGAACGGTATAGGGGAAGTGGGGGCCCATTGTGCAGATCCCCTTGGCAGCGGTTGGGGCTTTCCTGTTAAGCGGGCCCATCAAACCCTCACTCTGACAAGCCCCACCTCCTCAGAATCTGTACCACCCCAATGAGCCCCCCCAGACATCCTTCTCACTGAGCCTGACCTCCCCTGCACCCAGACCCCCCTCCCCTGCTGAGTTCCAATCACTTTCACTTGATCCCCCTTGCAGACTCCCATTGCCCCTGCACCTGGAATCTCTCTATACAGATCCCCTATTGAGCTGCCTGCACCCAGACTGGCCCCACACAGAACCCTCTTACCTCCGCCTGCCCAGCAAATCACCACCTCCCCAGCGCTACACGTGACCTTTGTTGACTTATGTCAATCATAGCGCTCTTCCACCACTGCGCTCCAGCTTAGTTGGTGCTCTCTGTGCCTGCCCTGTAAGTGCCATCATGTCATTGGTCAAGGGGATGTCCAGAGGGTGGGATTTGGTGGGGACTCTGTTCTGAGAGGTGTGGTAAGGGGGCTGGGCTGGGCTGGGCTGGTTGGATATGGGCCAGAGGGTCTAGGGGGCAGTCAGGGGACAGGGAATGGGGGCATTGTTAGGGCATGGGAGTCCCAGGGGGCCTGTCAGGGGTCACGGGGGTTGGATAGTTGGTGGAGTCCTGGGGGTGATTAGGGGGTGGGGGAGTCTCTGGAGTAGGCGGTCGGGGACAAGGATCAGGGGGATTTGATGGGTTGGGGGTTTGGGAAGGTCCTGTTGGGGGTTGGGGTTGTGGAGAGGAGTCTGGGCAGTCAGAGGACATGGAGCAGGGGGACTGGATGGGTCGGGAGGTTCTGGGGGGGACTTTCGGGGTGGGGGTGTGAAGAGGGATCAGGGCAGGCAGGGAGCAGGGGGAGTTGGATGTGTCAGGAGTTCTGGGGGTCCTGTCAGGGGACAGGGAGTGATTGGATGAGGTGTGGGAGTCTCAAGGGTCTGTCTGAGGGCAGGGGTGTGGATAAGGGTCGGGGCAGTCAGGGGACAAGTACGGGGGTTGGAGGTTCTGAGGGGGGCAGTCAGGGGGCAGGAAGTGGGAGGGAGTGGATTGGACCAGGGCTAGGGCGGGGCTTCCTGGGGGCACACCCTAATGAAATGTGCTTTGCACGCCTATGCAGGCAATATTGATTCTGGCATTACCTAATTTTTGAATGTTTGACATTGCTACTTACTCTTTTAATGTATGGTTTGTGTGTAATTTTTACAGGAATCCCTGGAGGCCTCAGTCTGATCTGGGCCTCATTGTGGAAAAATATAATCAAAGACAGTTTCTGACCTGAAAAATTTGCAGTCTAAGCTAGATTGTGACTTTACCTGGAGCTCAGAGCGAGGGGAAACACCTGGCTGTGTGACCCCAAGAGCAGCCTAAGGAAGGAATTGTGACCACATCCACTTGCTCTCACAAATTCAAATCCTGGGAAATACAAACCCAGATCATGCCCCATGATGCAGTCTCATTATATATGTTTGGTTTGCATACATTTTGAGAAATAAATCCCCTTCATGCCATCAGAGCATTTAAATAGCACTTGAAGGATATCTTGGGAAGAGAGGGGTTCTCCAACTGGCCTAATAGGTCTATGCTGGTTTTACTTAACACTGCCAAATTAAGTGTAAAAATGTAATACGAAAAACCAAAAAGGAGTTTGAAGAACAGCTAGCCAAAAACTCAAACAGTAATAACAAAATGTTTTTTAAATACATCAGAAGCAGGAAGCCTGCTAACCAACCAGTGGGGCCCCCAGACAATCGAGATGAAAAAGGAGCACTTAAAGATGATGAAGTCATTGCGGAGAACCTAAATGTATTCTTTGCTTCAGTCTTCACAGCTGAGGATGTTAGGAAGATTCCCAAACCTGAGCCATCCTTTGTAGGTGACAAATCTGAGGAGTTGTCACAGATTGAAGTGTCATTAGAGGAGATTTTGGAATTAATTGATAAACTTAATAGTAACAAGTCACAGGGACCAGATGGCATTCACCCAGAGTCTGAAGAACTCAAATGTGAAATTGCAAACTTTAACTATCATTTGTAACTGTCCTTTAAACAGCTTCTGTACCAGTTACTGTGAATAAGCTAAGTGACGCCAATATTTAAGAAGGGCTCTAGAGGTGATCCCAGCAACTACAGACCGGTAAGTCTAATGTCCTACCAGGCAATTAGCTGAACAATAATAAGAATAAATTGTCAGACACATAGAAAACATAAATTGTGGGCAAAATCAACATGGTTTCTGTAAAGGGAAATCATGTCTACTATCTAGTAGGTGAGTTCTTGGAAGGGGTCAAAAAACATGTGGACAAGGGGGATCCATGGCCATAGTGTACTTAAATCAGAAAGCCTTTGACAGGTCCCTCACCCAAGGCTTACTTAAATTAAAGTTTCATGGGATAAGAGGGAAGATCCTTTCATAGATTTGAGAACTGGTTTAAAGACAGGGAACAAAGGGGAGAATAAATGTAAATTTTCAGAATGAAGAAGGTAACTAGTGGTGTCCCTGAGAGTCAGTCCTCGCGACCAACCTATTCAACTTATTCATAAATGATCTGGAGAAAGGGTAACAGTAGGTGGCTAAGTTGCAGATGATACTAAACTGCTCAAGATAGTTAAGACCAAAGCAGCTGTGACAAGCTTAAAAGATCTCACAAAACTAAGTGCTTGGGCAACCAAAATGGCAAATGAAATTTAATTGGAAAAT
The DNA here is from genome assembly GCF_003597395.2 of Chelonoidis abingdonii. NCBI lineage: Eukaryota > Metazoa > Chordata > Testudines > Testudinidae > Chelonoidis > Chelonoidis abingdonii. Next base: position 43,875,779 of record NC_133773.1, read on the forward strand.
GTAAAGTAATGCACACTGGAAAAAAATAACCCATATACATACAATATGATGTGGCTAATTTAGCTACAACAATCAGGAAAGAGCTCTTGGAGTCATCATGATAGTTTTCTGAAGACATCAACAGTGTCAGTGGCAGTCAAAAAAGCAAACAGGATGTTAGGAATCATTAAAAAAGGGATAGAGAATAAGATGGAGACTATCTTATTGCCTTTATATAAATCCACGGTACGCCCACATCTTGAATACTGCATAGAGATGTGGTCTCCTCGTCTCAAAAAAGATATACTGGAATTAGAAAAGGTTCAGAGAAGGGCAACTCAAATGATTAGGGGTTTGGAATGGGTCCCATATGAGGAAAGATTAAAGAGGCTAGGACTTTTCAGCTTGGAAAAGAGGAGACTAAGGGGGGATATGAAAATATGTATTCAATATCATGAATGGTATGGAGAAAGTGAATAAGAAAAAGTTTACTTGTTCCCATGATATAAGAACTAGGGGCCACCAAATGAAATTAATGGGAAGCAAGTTTAAAACAAATAAAAGGAAGTTCTTGACACTGTGCAGTCACCCTGTGGAACTCCTTGCCCGAGGAGGTTGTGAAGGCTAGGACTATAACAGGGTTTAAAAGAGAACTAGATAAATGCATGGAGATTAAGTCCATCAATGACTATTAGCCAGAATGGTGTCCCTAGCCTCGTTTGTCAGAGGGTGGAGATGGATGGCAGGACAGAGATCACTTGATCACTACCTGTTAGGTTCACTCCTTCTGGGGCACCTGGCATTGGCCACTGTTGGCAGACAGGATACTGGGCTGGATGGACCTTTGGTCTGACCCGGTATGGCCATTCTTATGTTTTTATGTACTTCCCTGACTTATAATGTACATGGCAGGTTGGGACTGGGAAAGGAAAAAGAGACAGTTGCCAGATTGCACTAAGCTCCAGCCATACTCTGGTGGCATAATGGTCCATAGAAGGCTGCCCAGAATGGTGCCTAGGTTGGTGCCTAGAGCTTCTTTGCATTGTATATGGGGCTGGGAAGGTCCCCGGAATGGCCCAGTTTGAAGAGGCACAAAGGCGATTTAAAGCCAGTTCCCCTCCATCTGCATTTGGTGCAGGAACGGGGGACTGCAGTGTCTAGGTCATGATGTTTAAATTGGCTCAGCATTTGGCCCTGATCTTCATTCCTCTCTTGAATTTAGTGATGTTTGCACTCTTCTTATGTGGCATTACTTTTGTATTAAGCCCCACTGCTGTGCGTCAAGTAAAGTATTTGCCAAACAAAAGCCTCAGCAGTGAATGAATAGGGATGTCTCTCATGATTATTTTATCCATTGAAAATAACTGAAAGACTCTAGAACAATAGACTCAAGAGTTCAATAGATGTGTTTATTACTAAATCATGAAGCGGTAACCTGAGTGCGCACACACTCTACATTGTCTGTCTAGACAGCAAAATATCATGTGAATTTAGGTGAGAGGGTATAAATGTGCCTTTTTATCGTGGAGAGAATTTGTTTTAATTAGTATCTGTTTTGAAACTAAATGCATTTTGTTCTTTGGATCCCCCGGGTTTCAAATACATATTCTCTGATAACAGTTTGCTACTGTAAAATTATATCATTGAATTCAAACTGCTCATATATTGGCACTTAACTACAATGAGCCCCATTATACACTTGTTTTACATTTCACTTAAACTGCTCTGCTTTTTAGACTACATTAAGGACAGGGTTTAATAGCCTTCTATACTTAATTATCACCCTTATCCGCTGTATAATAGTCTTTTGGAGTGTGTAAATTGCTTGTTATAACAAAGTGTGCAGTGTACCTCCTGAAATATCATTTCTATCAAAGGCCTATTTATGACTGCAAGTTGCTTGATTATGAGATTTGTGTCAAATATCTGGAAATCCTTTTTTAGATTTACAAGAACCCAGACTGCAGCAGACTAAGGCATGATATTTTCTGAGCGGTAACACACACTTATGTATCTCCAATTGGTTCACATTAATCAGTCCTATCATACAGCAGCATTTCCTGAAGTGTTTAATAAATCTCTATTCTGACCATGGGTGCTGAAGTGGATAACTCAGACTAAATCACATTTTACATTATATATATGCCTAACTACATATCTTTGACATCAATGGATTTCATGATATAGGACCTTTCTGAGATAGGGAACATATGTTAAGTGACTACCTGGCTTTTTGTGTGCATGTATTTTTGCATAAATATCTTTAAATGTGAACTGAATCGTCACAATCCTTTAGTGAAAGGGATATTATACTTCTTATATGACATCATAGTTAGAGGATAAAGCATGGCACATTTGTTTTGAATACATCTAAGTGTTCTGGAGTTTTTAAGGTTTTCTTGATCTTTAGGCTGAAACATTTTCCTCCTAGAAAATCATGATGAATGTTTTTCATTCCTATTTTGCGTGTGTGTTTGTGTTTGAAAACTGGTTGAATTACTAGCTATGAATAATTTCAAACAAATGTAGCCCTTTCCTCTGTCATGCACAAATCACTTGTGAACAGAGTTTGATTTTTACAAACTTATTTGCCTCTTGTAGTAACTCAATAAATAGTTTATACAAACAAATTGCAGCCCATAGGTTGTTCTTGTTCACTTCAGCTATTTGCTACTTGTAGTGTGGGAGTGGCCTTCTAAGACACAGGATATGGTTTTCAAGATTGGGAGGAAAATACCTGAAACTGAAGTTGGCTAGCATATAATGGCAAAAAAGGAAATGATTATGCTTTTAATTGACCTGAATATGATATAAGTAAAAATGGTACATTGGAAGGCGAATCTCAAAGTACTGATGAGGAAGTAGAGGAGGAGCAAGTAATAATTGACTTTCCAGATAAACCTCTTTGGCTATAATGTCAATGTAGAGGTTATACTCTCAGATTGGCAGCTGTTTTAAACTGGAGCATTTTATTAAAACCTTTTTGTCAGAATCCAACGGACACACAGCTTGCAAAACCCCACATCTGGACAGTCCTTCCAGAAGCTCTACACTGTTATGTGATCACATGCACCTCACCAGAATTGTCCCCCAATTGTTTCAATACTTAAAGGGACAGGACACAGGAAAATAGAGCTCTTGGATTCCAGCCAAACACCTTACGCCAAAACATAGTCTAAATTTATACTGACCTACATATATATTATAACTTTAGTGCTACATTGATATTTTACAGGTGTGTGTGTGTGCTAACAGGGCAGGAAAGTGATACTTTTTTTTTTCAGAGTACTGGGTCTTTAGTTTGCTTTGAATTCTCCCTGTGTACAGCAACCATATTTATTTTCATAGTCCATTGGAGAAGAGAGACAGACGCTGCCCTGTCATAGAGACTTTGTTTTTGTTCTTTCTTGTCTTTTTCTTTTAATCCTAAAATGAAACATTCAAGATGAAAGCTAATTTTTTGCTATGTAATGTTTCTACATGTATACATATTATAATTTCTCAGCCTAGAGCTTGTGACTCCAAGGTGGTTTCACAAGGCACAGTCATGCTATGGGATGAGTGGGAGAGGAAACATCTGGGGTGAAAATACAACCATGAAAGGTGTTTGCTTTCTGAACATGTATACTGATAAACTTCTGCTCTATGCATGACTACTGCAGTTTGGTGGTGCACCAGCTAAATAGTGCATGCGATCACACACTTCTGTTATGATGTGCACACTGAAGTGTGTCTGAGCTGGTTAGATCACATCCTCTCTGGCTGCCTCCTTGCTCTTCCTGTGAGGAGCTTGCCAATCAGTCTATTATCCATAATCACACTTCTCCTGTTTCCAAGGACAACTGTTTTAGCATGTGGGTTGCAGCTGCTTTGCCACCTGTTTCTTCTTTTTAACAGGACAGGCTAAGGGAGGCAGAAGCTTGAGAGAAGGCAACCATGGGGAATGGATAGTTGAAACCTGCAGCATTAGGCCAAATTCATCTTTGATGTAGCTCCACTAAAGTCAATGGAATCACCTGAAGTTCATGTCCAAAATTCTTATGATCTAAAGACCCTATCCAATTCTCACTAAAGTCAATAAGTGTTTGCATTGACATCAGTGGAGGATGGATCAGGCCCTAAATGCAAAAGGAAGGGAAAGTGTGAAGCAATGAGCAGTGTGTTTGAATGCTGAAGAGAAGCAAACCTCTTGTTTGTACAACTTTTACCCCCTCCTGCCCCCCGACTTTTCCTTGTTTCAGTTTGATTTTGATTTTCAGTGGTTGTTAGTATAATGCAGGTAAGGAAATGCTAGGAAAATGTGGATTAATTACTTGCATCTTAGGCTTTTAAGATGAGTAGCTTCTAAACAAACATAGCCAGGGATGTTATCTTTGAATAGTTGTGGACAACAAGGGAAGTTTCTGACAACTGGAGAAAAAGCAAATGTGATTTTCAGACAGAAAAGTGAGCTGGCAATTACTCTACTTCCACGTCTAACTTCTATTTCTAGTAAAATAATAGAACAAATATTCAAACAAAATGCACTTAAAAAAGCAAACAAAAATATTAAACTTTTTTGAACTTTGATGGTTGCAGGGGTAGTTCAAATTTAGGAGAAAATTTTAGATCAATTCTGCTCTTACTCAACACATCTTTTCATCTCCATCTTCTCCATCCCTCCACCACCACCAAGTATAGAACTAATTAAACTTTGCTGTATACTAAGGTGAAAATTTTCAAGTATTTGGAAACTGCTACAAGCATGCAGCTTTATAAAGCTATTTATTAATTATTGACTGAGGAAGGCAGAAAACCATTATGTCTAAGGTGCTGCTTCATATCTTAGTGTGCTGAATTAGTAGAGGATTTACTTTGTGGTAATTTTTTTGAAGCCTTGTCATCTGCCTCTAATTTTTCAGTGGGATGCTAATCCCATTAGATTTTGTGCACTGAGTGTTTGCACTTGCACAAAAGCTGTTCAAACAAAGCCAAAATGTTGACACCACTATCCTCTGACAACATTTACAATGAATATTAAACACATTTGGACTGGTTTTGAATAAATTTTAGAAATAGATTTCAGACTCTACAATTAGTGCTAAAAAGGTTGGGATTTTGGCTTTTTTTTTAAAAAAACTTTATTGTTGAGCAACTTGGAATGGCATTGTGTATGCAATGATTATATAAGAAGGTACAGATACTTTAAAAATCGAGCTGTTGAATTTTTTGTCAACTTTAAAAAAACAAAAAAACCCAACCTTTTGACAAAATGGAGACTTACATGAGAATTTTTATTTACCTCAAATGTTTGGGTTTTAGTCAAAAACCTGATTTTTTTTTCAGGTTTAAACTGCTCCTTTTTAGTTGCCAAAAATAAACAAGTTTAAACCTAAAAAATGTCAGTGAAAACCCTTACTTCCTCAAAGTTTTTCATAGGAAACAAAAACTTCCCAACTAGCTCTAATAAAAAATAGTTCAAGAACTTTTTCTTCTTATTACCTCTATGCAGGCAAACAGATGACCAGAGGGATTCTCTGGTACTGCTAGATCTCTGAGCCAATATAGGATGGCAGTCTTTCTTGAACATATCAGGTCAATTTTAAGAGTGAGATCAATGCGAAATTGAAGGTGGATAGAGGAAAAGGGAAGAGATAGGGTTCAGTTCACCCTTTTTCTCTGTTGTATACGGGTGCATCCAAATGCCTCTTCTCCTTTAGAAGTCGTGGTGAATCCATTACTGCTGTAACAGATATGGTGACTAGTCAGTGACTGCCAAATTTGAATCTCAGTTGCACAGGTAACAATCTGTAACTCTGTGAATGTTTCTGGATGCTGAGGCCAGCTGCATATCTGTGGTGATCTGATGATGAACAGCTATGTCCATGACCTCTCAGCATTCATGGATCCTAACCCCTGCAAGAACATTTTTACACAGGGGAATCTGTTGGAATTAGGAAAGGGAGTGATGCAAAAGAAACTACTTCCCCGCTCCCCACTGCAGCTTCCCCCACCCCTATTCAGCAAGTCTGGTTTTCTTATATCCATAAGTGGAGGGATTAGTTGACCCATAAAAGCTAAAAATCATGACATTTCAGTTCATATGAAGATTTTAATTTATATATAGAATATATACTTAAAAATCCTAATAGATTAATATCTAGCTATAATTTAGCTGAACCTAAATTTTGGGCTTAACTATTTACTAATGTCTCTTTTTAATATTTGATACACTATTTCTTTCAAGGAGGAGGAAGTCTTTCTTTAATATAACTTAAAATTATTTCCTTTTTCAAAGATTTCTGTGTTTAAAAGTTATTCTTGTCTTTTAAAAAAAGGGGTTCACTTGGCCAGATATAATAGCATGATGGAGAATTTCAATGCAGAGCTACCAACTGAGAGTGGTAACAGTGGTCATGAATGACTGGGTTCCAGCCTGGTGGACTTCAGTAACTGGGACTGAGGCAAATGGAGTGAGTGTGGTTTGAGGGTGTGGGGGGAAACCTGGGTCATGATCATTAGTCTCCTTTAGCACCAGCCTGGAACTTTTTCAAAGGTTGGAATGATTGAAGCTCCAAAACAATCTTTCCTCGGATTTCTATTAAGCTGCTGAAGTACTCCATCAACAACAATGCATTGTCCAGAAAAAACAGCTTGCCCTAGTGAGTGAAGGAGGAAGATTTTACATCTGTGTGATAGAGTTCTTATTGCTTTATCTCCCTTACTGATGTGATTACTTTGTTACATTATGCTTTGCTTTTTTATTCATGAGCATTAGGCCTGAAACAGGAATAACTGAGCCTGAGAAATGTGTGTTATACATCCTGGCAGCAGCAGGGCTGGATAAATGCTTTCACAGCAACAGAGAAGCCAAAATGCCTCTGTCTCTCTTTCCCTTGAATGGGGTGAGAGAGAAGGGCTCAATTCTGGGAGATGCTGAGTGCTCTCTATTCAAAGTGAAATCATCACAGGATTTGGGTCCCAAATGACTTTCCTGAACACATTTTGCTTCAGCTTTGCAAAAATAGAATACTCAAAATAGGCTGTTTCTCATGCTGCATTCATTCTGTCAGCGTTTACTTTTGAAGACTAGTCTCAGGAGTGAGGTACAGATCTGTCGCCATCCTGCTTTGCTGCTGTTCATATTCCACTTCACTTTCTATGACTCATTCCGAGCACATCTAGTTCATTCACAATGGTAATCTTCTATTTCCACTTCTTGTCCTCCGCCTCTCCCTCTCCCCGTTCCAGATCTAAAATGTCCTGTCAGCTGCTGTTTATCTGATGTTTCAAACGTCCTGGCTCGGTTTCTTTTTTCCTTTCATTACCTTTTCTCCCTTGGTCCAGAAAGTTGTTTTAGTTTGTCATTTCTATTCCCCTGTCAGCAGCATTCTTCGTTGTGTCTGGCTCAGGCAGCCTATCTGCATGGTTTTCTTTATCCTTGTTTTTGTTCTGAATTAGTGCCTCCTAGGAAGCCCAGTGTAGCATAACATAATTAAGTGACAATATATGAGGTGCTAGTCCTTTACCCAGCAGTTAATGAATGGCTAGAAGATTTACAGGCATGAGGTGAAATCAAAGGGAATTTGACACTCAAACTACTAATTAAGTGATAGGTAGAGAACTGGCATCAAGTATTTTTAAAGCTCCTGTATATTGGACACAGTACTTTTAATTTTAATTGTATCTAACTTGTTTAAAAAAATAGAATGGTTTTAAAACAAAGATGTACCATACAGGGTCTCCTTTCAACTCTGTCCCTTTTCTCTTTCTCCTCCTCAAAACAAACAACGTCCTTTCGCTCCAGCACCCCAAAACAAAATATAACCAAAGTAAAACATGCCAGGTCTCCAGGAGGCAATCTTTCAGATGAGGCTGAGAGGATTCAGGTCACTAATTTTAGACTGAGGTTATGGGATAAATTCTGCCATCCCTTATAGAAGACATGAGTGCAATGGAGAGCTGCATCAGGCCACACATTCTTTTATCTTTCTCAAATATCTACATGCATGTTGAGATGTGAATATAGCCCCAAGGGTAGGACTTTGGGGGTGAACTTGCAGTCCAATGTAATGTGCACCTGCTGTCTCCCTAAGTGATATAATATCTTGGATATTTCTCAGCCCTGGTGTCTGTGCACCCTACTGAAGCCTAGTCTACACTGGGGAGCATGGGTGGGCAGGGATCGATCTAAGTTATGCATCTTCAGCTATGTGAATAACATAGTTGAAGTCAATGTACTTAGATCTACTTACCACGGTGTCTTCACTGCTGTAAGTCGACGGCTGATGCTCTCCCATCGACTCTGTCTGTGCCTCTCGCCCTGGTGGAGTACCGGAGTCAACGTGAGAGTGCTCGGCGGTCCACTTATCACTTCTAGACTGCTCATCGATCCAGCGGGTAATGTAGACCAGCCCTAAGCAATGTACTTCAGGAACTGCGTCCTGAAGCATAGGGCACAAATTATGAGGCCCTGAGCAGGAATATTGAGAGGTTCTCAAGCAAGCCCTGTGGCATGCTTCACGCATGCCTGAGTCTTATTCTGAACCCACCTTTTCTATTCATAAATGGCTAGCTTCACTCTTTAGTCATCACTACTGTAATTTATAAAAATGAAGCGGTAAAATGTCTAAAATACTATAAAATGTATCTGACGAAGTGGGTATTCACCCACGAAAGCTCATGCTCCAAAACGTCTGTTAGTCTATAAGGTGCCACAGGATTCTCTGCTGCTTTTACAGATCCAGTCGAACACGGCTACCCCTCTGATACTATAAAATGTTGAAATTCCAAGTTTTTTCACTGAGTGTATGTGGAGGGATTTTTGTTAATTAACAGCAAAAACTTTGTTTATAGGCTTTTGCTTTTGTTTTTTTGGGGGGAATTTTTTATTCTTTTATGTTTTCTCTGGCTTAATATTTGTTTCTTTGAAATATTTTCTATTTTTAAATGCATATTTAGTGTGTATTTTGAAGGGTTTGAGAAACTATAAGCTAGCAGCACTTATGATGTGTGTGAGAGGCACACATGGTAGAATGGGTTTTGCTTTACCAATTCAAAAGCACCTCAAAAGATGATGTGGGAGCGGGGGGCGGGGGAAGAGTCACTCCAAATCACCAGCTCCTCATGGATTACTCCATTTTGGCTACTAGAGTTTTCTCCTTTCACTTTAGTTGTCCCTTTCTTTGGTGAGCTAAAATAAAGTGTCCTCCAATTGCTATGTATTTTTTCTTAACCCCCAAGAGTTTCTGTTGATACAGCTCTACTTACCACACTCTAGATACTGAAACCAGTATAGTTTATTAATATCCTCACTGCATAGTTGCATTGCTCTTTCTTTCCAATCCCTTTTTTAAAAAGTGGGTTTCTTTAATCAGATAAGCATTCACACATACATGTAATGTTTAATGCACCGACTTAATATGCATGTATATTATAAAATGTATAAGCCAGCATTTTCAAATTTGGTGTATAATATTAGGCACCTAAATAAATTTTGATTTGAATTTCAGAGCTGAAAGCATCCTGAATATCAGACCACTTTTAATATTTTTATTATTTATATTACAGTGGCATCCAGAAGCCCTGAAGATGTTAGAGGGAACCACAATAGAACAATACTATACACACGTATGAAAACCAGCTCACTTTACTGAAGAACTTAACAATTTAATTTAGGTGCCTAAGACTATGTCTACACTAGCACTTTTGTAGGTAAAACTTATGTCATTCAGGGGTGTGAAAAAATACCCCCCGACTGACATAAGTTACCCTGACAGAAGCTATATCGCTATGTCGGCGGGAAATGCTCTCCCATGCTCATAGCTCCCGCTGCTCACTGTGTGTGGTTTAATTTTGCTGACTGGCGACCTCTCTCCTGTCGGCATAGAGTAGCTACACGGGAGACCTTACTGTGGCGCTGCTACATCAATGCTGCTGTAAGATCTCTAGTGGAGACATAACCTTAGGAAGGATTTAAGAATGAGATTTTTCAAAAGCACCTGAGTGATTTGGGACCACAACTTCCTTTGAAAATCAATGGGACTTGTGCTTCTAAGTCACTTAGATACTTCAGAACAAAACACACAAAAAACAAAACAAAACAAAAAACCCCAAACTAACCAAACAAAAAAACACACCTAAGGTGCCTAACTTTAAACCCAAGTTTGAACATTTTGGCCTTTGTAATGAACTGATTAGTGTATGTTTAACACTGCCCATATCTGGGCAGAATCAGTACTGCTAACTTGTGTCCTAGGCCTTTGACAGCTTGCCACAGATCAGTTGCTTTCTATCTCAAGTGGCAGGTCTGCTTCTGAAGTAGAAATATCTGGGTTCTATTTACTCACTCATAGACTCATAGACTCATAGGTCAGAAGGGACCAATATGATCATCTAGTCTGACCTCCTGCACAAGGCAGGCCACAAAACCCTACCCATACACATTTATAACAACCCCGAACCCATGACTGAGTTATTGAAATCCTCAAAATTGAGATTTGAAGACCTCAAGCTGCAGGGAATCCACCAGGAAGTTTTAACTCACTACAGTGTGCAGCATAGTGATGTGAGGTGACCCTGGAGTTTTTATTGCTCCAATGTCAGTGACATTTGAACTTCCATGAAACCTACTTGCTCAACTGTCAAGTTTTGTCCAACTGCCAGTGTGTTTAATTCACTATTCATATATACATACCACTGCCCTCTACTGCATGAGATCAGAACTGTTATAATATGTGTCTCAGGCCCTTTATTGAGCAGCTGACAGAAAAACTCCTTCAGCTCACGTGGGAGATGCTTATGCTTTTGGAGCAGCAGAATTCGAGTTCTATCACTGTTGTTCTGTGAAGCTCAGAGTGGCTATGGTGTGCAGGATAGTGACAATCTGACTAAATTTTTCAAGTAATCTGTAACACAGTGAGGAAGACAGAAAGAAAAGAGGCATTTTTAAAGTTAAGAGAAGAAACTGTAAGTCACTAGCTTATCCTATAGTGCAAAATTTTAGAGCATGGTTCTTCAAGTAGTTTGGTAATTTAACCCCAAATACTTATCAAATGATGCATCTTTAGTGATCTTTTGAATGAGCATTGTACAGTTTTCCAATGAAGAATACTAACGGGAATTCATGGAGTGACTTGAACAGAACTCGCAGGTTCCTTCTAGTTGTCCATTTGAAACTGGGCCAAGTGGCCCAAGCCACAAAGTTTGGATCTGAACCAAAAATTCCCCAAACTCTGATGTGTTTGGATTTGAGATTTTGATATGGACCAGCAGAGATAGCATGATGTAGTGTGAAATTCAGAAGCCAGTGTAAGTTTTCACCATGTTCAGAGGTCTTTTGAATTGAGCTACCTCCTAACTGATCTGAAAAGGAAACTTGTGAGTTTATCTGAGTTCTTGATATTACTTTTTGAAAGATTACAATGTATTGTAATTAAAAGTATATAGTACTTTTTATGTGTCTGTCTACTAAATGAAAGACATACCAGCTAACAAAGTAAAGAGTAATTAGAGAAGAAGTAAAAAAAATTTTAGCCTTAAAACTGAACACAACAGCTGCATGAATGCCACAAGGTAGGGAGTTCCAACAAGATAGAATCAACTGGGGGACTAGATGGCTCATGTGATTGGAAATGTGATATTGAAGCCATTTGCCTCTAAGTTATCAATTCAAATGCAGCTCATGATTGTAGTGGCTGAAACTCATGATTATCTAATAGCCTTTAGCAGCTTTGTCGTCCAGATCCTAGAGTACTACTCTCTATGTCAAAAAATACTGTTAAAACTGATACTAAAAGCCAGACTTTCAAAAGAGGTTAATATATCTGGTGCGTAGAATCTCTGTAAATCTGACCACCTACTTTGGGGCCTAAACGGAAGCTGGGCTCTTTAAAAATCCAAATTATGATTGCTGAGCACTTGCAAATCTGCCTTTGAGATTTCTTGAAAATCTGGCCCCACTTGGCTCCTTTGACAACTTCAGCAAAGAGACCAAGATCTGAATGAGCACAGAGACTGTATTTCAACCTTAGAGGTGATCTTTCTTCCAGGACAGGAATGCGTTGTGGGCGAAAAGTAAGGGGGAAAAGGAATGTGACCTGCCTTTTGTGTGGATAAACTAAAAGTGCTGTGTTTTTTTTTTAATTGCTTTTCCCTATACAAATGGAATAGAAAGCAGAATCAAAGATAGTGCAGGAGCTGATTATAGAATCTGTATTGGAGTAAACTTAGAAATAAATTCTCATGTAAAAGGATCTTGAATTTGTGAGAATCTAAAATACCAGCATTAAAATGTTGGTTATCTCTTGCAGAGGTCATCATTACAAACATGTAGTAACCGTGTAACAGGTAGGCAGTAGTAACAAGAACATCAGGAGATGAAATGTGAAGTGTAAGTTTGAACAGATTGTAAACAGTTTCTAGAAGAAGTCAGAAGGCCATTACATTAATCTAGATGAAAAAAGACTAGGAAATGCACTGGGTTTTTCACAGCAAAGTGTGGTTACATTATTAAAAAAAAAAAAAAAAAAAAAAGGGCAGGAGATGGGTATGGGAGAGCCTCCTAGGAAAAATGAGAAGTACAGCAAGTTTGAGTAAAATCAAAGGTATGAGAGCAGTACAAGAAATCCTAAAGGACAGTTCCTACATTTGGTGAAAATGCCGATCCACTTCTCAGGGTTGAATTCCAGATATGCAAACCTGTGAAAAAAATCTGCAAAAATTGGGCTTGTTTTTGGCTTAATTGGCTTGTGAGTTGCTTGTTGGCTAGTTTTTGTCTTGTAGCTTGTTTGTCTTGTAGCTTGTTGCCTTTTTTTTTTTTTTTTGATTGTCTCCTGGCAAGCAAGGGCAAGGGAAGGAGAGAGTCAGGGGTGCACAGCGGGCCTACCACAGTCCCAGACTGCATGCCGGGGGGATCTAGTCACATAGAGTGTTGGGGTTCTTAGGAACTGTCTTGTTTTGGGCTTGTTTTGAAATGGCATTAGCTTGATTTTTGGCTTATTGTGAAAGTCGGGGTGCTTATTTACCACATGAAAGTTGGCAACTGTGTTGTATTCCTAGTGAACTTGTATAATAAATCATTAATATCCTTCTATCAAGGTGGATAGAATACAAAGAAACATTACGGTTGCATGCATTTATTTTTTGTATATTGAAATATTGCATGTACGTATTAGACCCTAAGGTTCCTGGCAAGTTAACAATGTGTCACTGTTGCAAAGTTAGATCAACTCTTCCTAATAGCCGATCTTGACCAAAAGGCATACTGTAGTGAGTGCACAGCTAGCTAAGAGCTCCTACTGCTTCCTGGTTGTAGAACACAACCACCATTTGAAGGACAAATTAGCCCCAAACTGATGGATATATGCATTTCCCCACCTGTGCTGCTAGGATCACCTATTGACTTCAATGGAAGTTGCTCATATCTTGGTGTTGACGAGTGCGGCACACAGAATCTAAGCAACCGCTAAAGCTATTACCATATGCTTAGCATTTAGCCTGAAGTTCCAACCCCTCTGAACCAATGGAAAAGATGTAGGTTTATCTCTGCACATACAGAGAGCTTACCTCACTTTGCCAGTGCATAGCACCTTTTTCCCATGAAGACTGGAGCTGGGGGAAGGAGATATCAACCTTCTGAGGCTATATGGTGAGATATGGAGGAGGAAGGAATACATAGTTATAGATTCATCGTGGTTATTCTTATAACTGCTGTTTGTGGGTTTCTGTAGCTCTAGTGGGTTCAGAGATTCAAATAAGGGTTTTGATTTGGGCTCATCGCTGCAGTTTACCTTTAAGAAGTTGTATTGCAGGGACATTTCCTTTAGTAGTTGCAAGCGGTGTGATCCATTGCCAAGCAGTTTGTCCTTCAGGGACTGGAGGACAAAAGCCTGACAGGTGATAGTTAAGAGGAAGGATGACAATGTGATAGTGAATGACCCACCTGCCTCAAACTGCCCTGTGCACTTGTAACTATACAAAAGTGGTACTTCCCCAATGATTCTTTTAAACATCTTCTATCAAATTTGTATTTTCTCTACCAGCCAGATGTTGAGGTTTGTAATGATGAACTGTGCGATAGGGCTGCACATCCTGTATCTAAAGTACTTTGCTAACCAAGCATGACTAATCTGTTCATCAGTTACTCATCTATCCATATTTTTTTCTTTATTTTGTTGCTTTGGGCTTGCTTTCCACATTCCTGAGCTCAGCCTGGCTAGGAGCAGTCATTTCTCCACCTGCTGGAGCTGTGCAGCTACAGTACTTGCTGTAGCACTAAGAACAAGTATAATGAGAGAAAAAATCAAGGGTTGTTTTGAGACTTAGTGATTAATGAACTCCAAGCACTTTTTCCATTTGAAATATTTTTCAGTTTTCTTTGAGAGGAACTTGAATATTAGTTTTGCATCACAGATTAACCTGGACATTCCAAAAGTGCTTTAATAATTTTTTTTTAAATATGGTCAGCTAGTTGAAATAAAATCACTCAGTGGCTCTGTGCTGAATTCTGAAAAGGGTAAATCAAGACACTCTATAAGGCCTGCTGAATAACCTGGGTAACAGGTGAACACATGATAATAAATTGGACAAACACCTTGTTCTGTATCATATACTTTTATGAAATTTTACTTATCTGAGCAATAATAAAGACAACTGTCCACATTTTGCCTTTAGCTACACCTATATAATATCCTTGACTTGGCTTCATTGGCCTATTTCCTTTACAAGCAATATGGAAATATGGCTTACTGTGTCATTTCCCGCTTCTTTGGATGTGGCTGTTGACAAGATTATAGCATAGAAACTTGTCAGAAAATAAAGCATTCTGTACAGACTGAGCTCAGTATTTCAGAGAATCTAGCCATGACTGATAATCACAACGTGATGAAGCTGTAGGATATGGAAGTGCTGAATAGGAACAGAACAGAAACAAAACTCATTTCGCTTGTGCTAATTTGCAAAAGTCTACGCTGGGATTAAAGACAAGTGCAGCAGAATCCCAAATAGTTTTGCTTCTTTGTTAATTTGAAAATGAAAGTCAGACTTTTAATTTTAGCTTGTTATCTATTATTACAAGCCACTGTGCCCATGTGTTTGTGAGTTCTATTGGGGCATGTTTACATATTTTTTCTTTGGTTTTATAAGAGAGTGATCCTCATTCTTAGACTTCACTGGAAGTTTTGAGTGCATCAGGAATGCAGGTTTGGGCCCACAGAAACTAAAGACAATTTGAGCACATTAGAAAGGGTTAACAGGTACTTGTATGACCAAGTGTAATTGCCTTTCTTATGTCAGAGAAACCCAGCAAATTTTCTTTGAATAACGAAGTTCACCCTGTGATGATTCGGTGAGCCACCATCAAAATGTTTGCTATTTATAAATCTTGTTTAACTTGAACTGAAAACATAATTGCATTGTCTGAACATAGATGCAACAAATAGAGATGTGTTTTTCTTGTTACACTTGGACTTTTTGAAAAGAGGAATGCCAAAAATATTGTGGCACTGTATTTAGGCATGGCCAGTAAATTAGTAGATGGTAGATATACCTTTGGAATGTTACAGTAAGTTATGGACCTGGACTTAAGCCAGGGTTTACTTTCTTGATGCAAATCTTAAATGATACAAAAAAGGCCATGTTACAGGCTACCACGAGGTATAGTTTCTCATGAATAAAGACAGCTCACAAGTAACCTAGCCACAAGAGGGCAATGGGTCTTTCATACAAGCTGGATAAAATAAAAATGATATTTCAAACAGTTAATACTTTCTGACAATGGGAGATGGTGATTTAAATCAATCTAGTCTGGGAAAAAATCAGAGCAATGTGACCCTAAGATGCACATTTTTGGCTTGCAGCCTCTCGCTCATGAACAGTGATTGTGTGTGTGTTTATTTGCTTAGTGGTTATGTTCTTACAATTCACTTATTAATGGAACAAGTCTCAGTTCCTGCATGTAGTTTTTATTCTGTTGTGTTAGATTTATTATCAAGTTCAGTATGCAATTGGTGCTCAGAGCAGATCTGGATGTATTCAGATCCAGATGGGAGCTACTTATTCTGATTTCCATTGGTTTATCCACCTCCCCCTTATGCTCTTCATTCACTGTTCTTCAAGATGTGAATTATGTGTTTGAAAAAGATTGAAAAACAGATTCTCTCCACCAGCTGAAGTCTTGCCTCTGACTAGCTAGGAAAAATTCTTGAGGTTTTGAAGAAATGCACAGGCATTAAACATTTGAGGCTTTCTTCCCATGGAATACTCCATCAGTCTCTATATATTCATTGTATTAGATACCAGTATGCATAAATGCTTATATTGGCTTTTGGGCTAAATTATACCTTTCACAGAAGGAGATGGTGCATAAACCTTACCATAAAAGTAGGAGTAGCCCTGGAATGGATTGTACCTCAGAGACACTCTTGTGTTTCTTCACTTCTCTCCCTCTGTGAGAGGAGGTTAAATAACTGCAGTCCTTGAAGAGGTGCAGCTTATTTCAGCCTTTGCATCTGACCAGGTACTTTGACCAATGAAGAGAAGGTGTCTCTGCCGTGCTCCTGCCCCTCTCTCAAATGGGCAAGTATTTGGGGAATGAAGGCTGTACCTTAGACCCAAAGCCATCTTCTCAGCAGGTGTTACTTGGCCAGGCAGAAGTGAGAAGTCAGAACCCTTACTTCTCAGTTCCACTGAGTAAGAAAAGGGAGGAGTCTCGCCCTACAAGTGCAGTAGAAGGCCATGTCTATGCTGTGGGGACTATACTGGCATAGCTACATTGCTGTAGCTATGTCAGGATAAACCTCATAGACTTTAAGGCTAGAAGGGCCCATCATAATCATCTAGTCTGACCTCCTGCACACTGCTGGCCACAGAACCTCACTCATCCACTCCTGTAACAGACCCTTTACCTCTGGCTGAGTTACTGAAGTCCTCAAATGATGATTCAAAGACTTCAAGTTACAGACAATCCACCATTTACACTAGTTTAAACCTGCAAGTGACCCATGCCCCATACTGCATAGGAAGGCAAGCTCTCTTCCCATGGGCTCTGGCAATCTGACCCAGGGGGAAGTTTCTTCCTGACCCCAAATATGGTGATCAGTTATATCCTGAGCATGTGGTCAAGACCAACCAGCCAGACACCTGGGAAAATATTCTCTGTAGTAACTCAGAGCCCTCCTCATCTAGTGTCCCATCACCAGCCATTGGAGATATTATGACTAGCTGTCATAAATTGGTTACATGCCATTGCAGGAAGCCATTGCATACCATAAACCTATCAAGCTCAGTCTTGAAGCTAGTTAAGTTATTTTTGCCCCGACTACTCCTGTTGGAAGGCTGTTGCAGAACTTTACTCCTCTGATGGTTAGAAACCTTTGTCTAATTTCAAGCTTAAACTTGTTGATAGCCAGTTTATAGTCATTTGTTCTTGTGTCCACATTGGCATTAACTCCTCTCCTTCCCTGGTATTTATCCCTTTGATGTATTTACAGAGAGCAATCATATCTCCCCTCAGCCTTCTTTTGGTTAGGCTAAACAGGCCAAACTCTTTGAGTCTCCTCTCATTAGGAAGGGTTTCCATTCCTCTGATCATCCTAGTAGCCCTTCTCTGCACCTGTTCCAGTTTGAATTAATCTTTCTTAAACATGGGAGACCAGAACTGCACACAGTATTCCAGATGAGGTCTCACCTGTGCCCTGTATAATAGTGCTAATACTTCCCTGTCTCTACTGGAAATAACTCGCCTGATGCATCCTAGGACCGCATTAACCTTTTTTTCATGGTTGCATCACATTGGCAGCTCATAGTCATCCTGTGTTTAATCAAAACACCAAGTTCTTTTTCCTCCTGTGTCACTTCCAACTGATAAATCCCCAGTTTATAGCAAAACTGCTTGTCGTTAATCCCTAAGTGCATGACCTTGCACTTTGCCCTATTAAATTTCATCCCAATTTTATTACTCTAGTTTTCAAGGTCATCCAAATCTTCATGAATGATATTTTAGTCCTCCTCCATATTGGCAATACCTACCAACTTTTTGTCATCTGCAAATTTTATTAGTACACTCCCATTTTGTGCGCCAAGGTCATTTAATAAAAAAATGTTAAATAAGATTGGTCTCAAGATTGATCCCTGAAGAACTTCACTAGTAACCTCCCTCCAGCCTGACAATTCACCTTTCAATATGACCCATTGTAGTCTTCCCTTTAACCAGATTTTTATCCACTTTTCAGTTCTCATATTAATGCCTGTCTTCTCCAATTTAACTAATAATTTCCCATGTGGAACTGTATCAAATGCGTTACTGAAATCCAGGGAGATCTACTGCATTTCCTTTGTCTAAAAAAGTCTGTTATCTTCTCATAGAAAGAGATCAGGTTGGTTCAGCACAAGCTACCTTTTATTAAAGCAGGTTGTATTTTATCCCAGTTACCACTCACCTCTATGTCCTTAACTACTTTCTCTTTCAAAATTTGTTCCAAGACCTTGCATATAGTTGAGGTCAAATGAACAGGCCTTTAGTTTCCCAGATCACTTTCTCCCCCTTTCTTAAAAAATAGGAACCATATTAACAATTCTCCAGTCATAGGGTGCTCCCCCGTGAGTTTACAGATTCAGTAAAAATCTTTGCTATTGGGCTTGCAATTTCATGTGCTAATTCCTTTAATATTCTTGGATGGAGATTATTTAAGATCCCGAATTTGGTCCCATTAAACTGTTTGACTTCACCTCAGGTGTGACAATTTCTACTTCCATATCCTCATTCCCATTGCCACCTTGTCACTACCCCCAAGCTCTTCATGAACCTTACTAAAAACTCAGGCAATGTGTTTGTTTAGGTGTTGGGCCATGCCTAGATTATCTTTATCTTTAATCTACACCCCATTCTCAGTGCTTAGCAGTCCCACTTCTTCTTTCCTTGTTTTCTTTTTATTTATGTGGCTATAGAACCTTTGACTATGGATTTTAATTTCCTTTGCAAGGTTGAACTCTGCTTAGCTTTTGGAAGTTCTCACTTTATCCCCATACTTTCTGAGCTCCAAGAGGTAACTTTCCTTGCTGATCCATCCCATCTTCAATTCTTTGTAGGCCTCTGTTTTCTCTTACTCATCTGTTTGAGATGCTTACTCAGCTTGGTCTGCAATCTTTCCCTACAATTTTTCCCCCCTGCTTGGGATGCAGGCTACAGATAGTTTCTGCAACTTTGACTTAAAGTAATTCCAAGCCTCCTGCACATTGAGATCATTGAGTTCTTCAGTCCAATCCCTAATTCCCTTAATTTTTTAAAGTTTGCCCTTTTGAAATCCAGGACCCTAGTTGCAGATCTATTGTTGTTTATCCTTCCATTTAGTTTAAAAAGAATTAACTCATGATCACTAGAACCAAGGTTGTCCCCGACAGCCAGTTCTTCTATGATGTCCTCACTACTCACCAATAACAAATCTAAAATGACATCACCTCTTGTTGGTTCAGTGACTGTTTATTTGGTGAAGAAATCTGTCAGCTATCCCATCCAGGAAAATCTGGATCCTATTATTAGTAGCACTTGTCCTCTAATCTATGTATGGGAAATTAGTCTTGCATAATCACACAATTCCCAGTAGTATTTATTTACTTAAAAACATTAATGAGGGATCTATCCATATCCAGATCAGATCCTGAAGGTCTGCAACATACCCCTAACACTATTCCAGGGAGAATCTCTAGTAGCTTTCTTCCACAAAGTGATTTTGGCCAAAACAGACTGTCTTATCCATTCCATCACTTCTAATTTTGTTACAGTCTCCCTCATCATTAATATACAATGCTGCTCCACCACCTTTATCTTTAGATCTGTCTTTCTGGAACAGCACATACCCTTCAATACCTGCACGTCTGTCATGACTACTATTACATCATAAAAACAACAAAAAGTCTGGTGGCACCTTAAAGACTAACAGATTTATTTGGGCATAAGCTTTTGTGGGTAAAAAACCTCACTTCTTCAGATGCTATGTTGACCTAAATTTTAATGGCAGACCAGGCCTCAGGGTCTTTACATATGCAAGCACAATGCAGACATAGATGGAAGCAAGAGCATCATATATAGAGTTTTGGTTATTCCATTGGGCTCTTCTGCATAAGACACATACCCTGTGTATGTTAAGGGTACACATAGCACACTTATAATACCTGACTTGTTTCTGAAGGGTTGGTAAAATGAAAAGATTTTAAAGGCCTTTCCCTATTTGTTGATAACCCTTATGTATTGTTACTCATTCTTTCAGATTCCATTCTGGATGTGCTATTCTTTAGAATGAGAACCCTCTTTAACCCTTGGGACTCTACATCTCAACTTACAGATAAGTAGAATAATTTCGGTCTTCATCTTTACTAGATAAATCTCTCTCTTTTTATTTACAGTCAATGAAAAATTCTAGTGATTTTCTGATTGTAAGTATTTGCTGTAGAAAGCAACATTTAATATGTTAAATGCCATGATATTTGCATGTGTACATGGAAGCTATTTTCTTTTTAAAAGAGAAATGGCCAAAGCGGGTGCGCAGTGGTTAAAAAGGAGATTGGCACAAAAGTCTGCATTCCAGAACTGAGCAATGAGAAAAAATTGAAAACTGAGTTTTGTTGTTAACTCAGAGTTGCAAGAGTCCACACTGAATATCCAAATCACATTATCAGTCAGAACCCAGATGTCATTACAACTTGTCATTTATATTTATATAATTTTTTCCAGAAAAATGGGCTTTTGCCAAATGACTTTTTTTCGTTTGAAAAACTATTTTCTCCTTTTTTCTTTTTAATCTTGAAATAACATTTGAAAACAAATTACATTTTGGGGGGATTTTTTTTTTGTTTCTTTTTAAATGGTGTGGAAATTCCCATTTTTCTCAGGTTCGTTTTCCCTTCCAAGATATAATTAGCAAATAAGGATTCTAAAAACATTATCAATATAGATATCATAGACTCAGTGCTGCCCATTCTGCTTACCTTTGGGTTCAGGAGAAGCAGACAGCAAACAAAGTGAGATCCACTCTAAAGGAACCACTTTTCTCTAAGTTTGAGGCTTTGATTGGTCAAAATGAATTTCCATTACCATCTGCTACGAGGCCCCATGAATTGTTTCTAGAGACGGGCAAAGCAACTTCTAAAAAACAAAAATCAGTACAAACCTTTTCCTCAGGTGTTGATGAGTTCTGGAAGTGGAAGTACAACCATGCTGCCATGGATACTATTTAATGATATTGCTGACTTGGTAGTAGCTAAGTAGTGTTGGAAATCTTGCAAGAAAACTGAGTCTTGTGTTATTGCCTGTCCAATTTCTGCACCCATGAAATTGGTAGGTTCAGATAAATATCAAATAAGCACCTGGACTAAATGGAACTTCTGAATCTTTTTGAACTTCATCCATTAGTAATTATTTCCAGAAGCAAGTGTAGGTAAGATTTTAGAACCAAATCTCCTTCCAAGCAAGGCATAGGTGTTATAGTGACACCCCACACAGCCAGCCAGCACTAAGTTTACCTTGTCTATTGAACTGTAGAGAATGGTTAAATTAGGTGTAAAAATGTGCAGGATGCTCTCAATTACTTTTTTTTAAAGGGCTTCTTGTGTAACCAATGAGGAACTTTAAGTGAGCCTCATTTTGTTCAAAAAACATTTTCAAACTAGAGTCCTTGAGTGGCTGTGCAGGGCTTGGGGAGTGGGGGAAGAAGGAAATTAGTCATCTGAGTGTTAAATTCTTCTTAAAGATTCATCTCAGCCTAATCTGCTTTATGATTGTGCCTTTAAACCAGAGACTTCTTAAAAAAAGAACTAGTATAATGGAATTCTCTTAGCGCCTCTTCCCCCTCCCGCACTCTGTTTAAATCCTGGTTATGTAGACACCATAGTCTTGCATCCATACGTGCGCTCGCACATACCACAAGCCCCGTGCTCCATTTTATTGTGATGCAGTGATGTAAAATCTGCAGTCTGGCCTGTCAGAACATGATAGCTCTCTAAATAGTGTTCTCCTTGTTGCCATAACACCGTGAAAAATAATATGGGATACTGCATATAAATATAGCTGAGGGCTTGGAGAATGGGAGCATTTCTAAATGGCTTGAAGCTATGTCACAGCTCTTATAAATGTGAACATAATTGCTGAATGCTAACTGGATTTCTGCCTGCTCTGGTGCTCAGTCTTTCTAGACCATACTTATGCTGCAGGATTATCCTTTAACATAGTGCAGTTATCTGTTCTGTTTGTTTTCTTATTTCATTATTCCCATAAGCCAAGGGAAATGAAAAGCATTTTAATTCCAGCAAAACCAACCAACCAAATAAAAGCCTGTGAATGATTAGGGATTTTATGTAGCAACCCCTCAGCTTGCAACTAGAAAAATGTTAAGAGTGAAAAGAAGACTCAGAAGGTCTGTTTTACAAAGCTGTCCAAAATTAAGGTATGAAATGGGAAAAGAATAAACATCACATTAGTTTGCTGTATAAGCCACATAGTTTGTGGGAACCAAAATACGTCTTTCGGCTACTGTATAATGAAATGCTGGTAGCAAAATA
Organism: Chelonoidis abingdonii; assembly: GCF_003597395.2. NCBI lineage: Eukaryota > Metazoa > Chordata > Testudines > Testudinidae > Chelonoidis > Chelonoidis abingdonii. The sequence goes on from NC_133773.1 coordinate 43,898,288, forward strand.
TCAGGTGGCACCCTCGAGCTTATTATTTCCCCTCATTTAAACATATTTTAAAATAAAATATAGTTTAAAAGATATTTTTTAAATAATTAAATCTCATGCCTATTAGACACAAGCCACATTTCCAAAAGACCTGATTTCGTACATTTGTAAAACCTACACTGTGAGCACAACTGTACACCTAAGCTAAAATTTTCAAAATAGCACCTCTGAAAATCAGGCCTAAGTACTTGCTGCTGTCTTTGGTTTTGAGAGTTGAGGGTACTCAGCATCTCTTAAAAGAAAAAAAAAAAGACCATTTTTAGTTTGGTGCTTAAATATGGATTTAAGAGCTTCATTTTAAATGCCCAAGTTTGAAAATGGTGGTTCTAATTATCTGAACCAAAATGGTGTCCTTTGATCATCTGGCTCAGACAACTCTGAGAACATCTTGAACAGTGTTTCTCAAACTGGGGTCACCGCTTGTGTAGGGGAAGCCCCTGGCGGGCCAGGCTAGTTTGTTTACCTGCCCTGTCCACAGATCCAGCCGATCGCGGCTCTCTCTGACTGTGGTTCACCACTGCAGGCCAATGGGGGCTGCTGGAAGTGGTGGCCAGTAAGTCTCTTGGCCCGCGCCGCTTCCAGCAGCTCTCATTGGCCTGGAGCAGTGAACCATGGCCAGTGGGAGCCACAATCGGCCAGATCTGCAGATGGGGCAGGTAAACAAACTGGCCCGGCCTGCCAGGGGCTTTCCTTACACAAGCGGTGACCTCAGTCTGAGAAACCCTGATCTTGAAGAAATCTTACAAAAATAAAAATAAAAATGCAGACACTTTCAGACTGCAAATCAAACCCACATGTTCTCTTTGTATGAGCCAGATATTGAAATATTCATTAATGGTGACAAAGAGTCCTGTGGCACCTTATAGACTAACAGACATATTGAAGCATAAACTTTCGTGGGTGAATACCCACTTCGTTGGATGTATTCACCCATGAAGGGTCATGCTCCAATAAGTCTGTTAGTCTGGATCTGTAAAAGCAGCAAAAAATCCTGTGACACCTTATGGACTAACACGGCTACCCCCCTGATACTTGACATCGTTAATGGTGATGGGCTTTGGTTCTCCATCAAAATATGAATCATTAGTGGTTCCACTACAATGATTAAAAGTAAACTCATGTGCTTTTTGTTTCCAAGGGCACCAAATGGTTTGTTTACATTTTCCTGACAGCGCAGTAAGCTATTCCTGGCTCAAAACTACGAGCCGTATCATGCTCCGGCAAAACTCCCATTGATCGATTGTTTGGGTTAGAACTGCAGGCTTAATTTTTGCACAAAATCTAAAAAACCTGGTATCTCTTGGAAAATATTGGAGAAATGTCATGTTCTGAAAGAAATCACTGGATGTATATTAGTTGGATTTCTCTTCACACTCATATTTAAATAAAGAACATCTGGCTGAAAATAGGATCTCTGCTTCCTCACCTGAAGTCATAATCTTCTGTTAGTCCTTTCCCCAGCAATCAATAGTGATGTTCTAAACCAAGGATTATGACTTCAGATGAGAAATAAGAAACAGGAAAAGCAATAGGCTTTGAACGGTCCTGTGCAAAGATGTGTGGAGCAATAGGCACCACAAGCCACATCGGGAAAAGGTTAGCAGCTGATGCGTGCTTCCCAAGAGGAGGACTACAAGGAGGATTTTAATTATTTAGATTGCTGTGGTGCACCAAATGTGGCAGGCACTTTTTAAAAACAAAACAAAAAGTCAATCTCTGCCTCAAAGAATGTACAAATAGATGATTGTGGAAGAAAGCGTGTGTGCCAGGGAAAACCCAAAGCAATCCAAAATGCGCATGCACTAGAGAATCAAATACCATCTGGGTTAAACTACTTTTGTTGTTGGCTTTGTGTTATTGTAAGTCACTTGGATACCACACTGATGAGTGATGTGATTAGATTAGATAGACCTCTTAGAAATAATTGCAAGAGGAATTAAGCATCTAGAGGAGGAAAGAGTGTTTGTCATTACCAAGGGAATGATTTCATCATATAGGAGGAAAGCAGAGATGGTTTTGGCAATCATCATTGTAAGTTTGACCCATATCTACTGTCCTGCCCAGAAATCTGCTTTCCTCCACTATGACTCCCTCCTGGATCTCAGGGAGGCTTCCCATGTTCCCTTTCCAGAGCAGCTAGATATGTAATATGTACATGTAAGCAGTTCCAGTATTCCATCCAGTAGAGGGCAGTGGTATGTTCACTCTAGCAAAATAAATACATTTTATATAGTACTGATGGCATCAAAAACTGGCAACTACTATGACGTACTTGCTCTAGGAAACAAAGAAAGCAAACACTTCCCTTCAACTTTAAAGAGGTACTTACATGTAACCCCTCCTCAAGACTGCCGCTGCTCTGGTGTATTCCCTTATTTTGTATGTCCCATATCCTCTCATCATCCTGTTTATCTTTTATTTAAAAATTAACTAAAAAATGTGAAACAAAATGATAAAGTTGAATTTTTTTTTATAATTAAAAATTGAACAGGCTAGAACTGAAGATTGCTAATAGAAAGCTGTAGATTAATAAACCATTCAGAATCTGTATTTGTACTTAGACATTTGATGACCTACAGTCTGAAAAATAGTTTAAAAATATGTATTTGCATATATTTTCAAAATAACTCCCCTCTGAACTCAGACTCATGAGTCTGATTCTTCTTTCAGTTACACTGGTGCATAAATCAGGAACAACTCTCTTAACACTCGTGAAATTACACCAGTGAGATGATGGTGAAAATGAAATCAGAACCAGGTCCCAAATTTCATATGTTTATTTACACTCGGATAAGAACAGGATTGCCATTTCCAGTAGACCCCATTTTTTCTAGAGCTGTGCAAATGACTAATTTTTTTTCTGTTCTCCTGTGGTACCAAAAAAGTAAAATTTAAAATAAAATAAAAAAGGTTCAGATTAACCCAAAACAATTTTTATTTTTATTTTTATTTATCTTTATTTTGGTGAACTAAAAAGTTAAAAAAATAGTTTTGGATCAAATGAGACACTGTGTTTTTGTTTTTTTAAAAATTATTAATTTTCATAAATGTGAAGTAAATTTCAAAAAGAACAATTGTGTTGAGTTGAGAAATCAAAATATTTCATTTAGAAAACATTGAAATGAAACTTTTTTTTGGCCTAAAACTATTTAGAGAAATCAGTAGGAATTTACAAATTGTCAACCTGAATTGGCTTTCTTTTGCTCAGGCAAAAGAGAGAAAAGGTTTGGGGATTTTTTTGTAGCCTAACTTTAATATCAACTCCACTCCAGAATAAGCTCTCAGCAGCTTTGATTATAAATGACATCTCATTGGTGTTGATCAATCAATAGGACATAGAGAGGAAAATAAATGAAATATAATGACTTATGTCTCCTCTGGGCCTCATGTTTTTCAGCAGTCCCACCGCTGCCATAAATGAAATCTGGCTTTTGAAAGAAGCAGCATTATCCTTCTATCCCCAGCCTCTCCCACCACAGCTTGCAGACAGAACAGCTGCAAATAATATTAATCCTATCTATTGACTAACACTCTAGTGCTAAAAAAATACAACTTGATTTTGCATAGTGTCTTTCATGTGAACTGTATTTGCAAATGCTTTATAAGAGTTAAATAATCTTAAAAAACTTTTCATGGTATGAATTCCAGAAAACAGCGGGGTAAAAATAAGATATCATACATCTCCTAAGTGGAAGCAAGGAAGAAAAAAGGTGTTTAGAGATGAGAATAGAAAATAAATGGAGAATCACTGAGATGCAGGAAAGGGTAACATAGCTGGTAGGAATTGTAGAGAAGACAACTTTTGTCACCACAGCTGAAAGGCTGTGTCAATTGGGCTGATGCCAAAAGAATAGAGCAAGTGAGAAAGAGACAAAGTCCATGAAATAGATTTGATGCAAATATATGCAGTTGTTTTTAAACAAAGAAGGCAATTTTGACCTGAATCATGAAGCGAATAAGTGAGCCAGGGGAATTGCTGAAGGGTGAAGTTGTTGTATGGTTGCGGTTTTGTGTCCATCACATACAAGAGTATAGAGATCTGGGATTTGGAATGCCGTGTAGGAGGGAGTTGAAATAATAAAGACAGTAGGAAATGAAGGCATGGATGAACATATCAGCACAGGTGAAATCAAGGCAGTGGAAAATGCAGATAATATGGGAGATGGTGACAGAATGTTATGCAAATATGTGCATGCACACAAGAACAATGCTTTAACAAGACATTTTAGTGCCCCTGCGGCTTTGTGACCTGGATGGTTGTCCCGCCAGCCCTCCCCCGGTTACGCCCTGTACAAGCATCAAGCAGGTGGGGAGAAAGGTTTAATTCCTGTATTTTAGTGAAATTCCACTTTGATAGTTAGATTCTGCTTTCCTAAATGCCCCCTTAAGTTTCAGTTAGAAAAATTGTATTCTTTACTTATGTACTTATGTAGTCTTATGTAGTGTTGCTGTGCACTGTTAAACATTTCACCCTAAAGATGGCTGCATATATTGATTTGGCCCTGAACCTACAGTGGACCCTGTGTGGGTAGTCAGGAGCTGAGAATCCTGCTGACTTCAGTGGACTCCACCTGGGGGGAGCCAGTTGTAGGATTAGGGCCTTGTAGAGAATCACTTTGGAACTGTTTAGGATGGAAGGTGCTGCATACATGAAAGATCGTTACAAGCACCCCTGAAACTACTGAAAGTAATCTTTTGTTGAAAACGGTAGATTATAGCTCTTTTATGACACCAGAGTGATGGATGATGGCGTTCACCTCACCTTTAGTTCCCTGGAAAACACAGCCTCCCTGGAAATAGGTTATTTAGAAACTTGTATCCTGTCATATGATTCATGTATTGCTTCATACAACTGAAAATGGATCACAGACCTGCTCTTGGAATGTTGAGGGGATTTTATCCTTTTCTTCTCTAGATGTGCAATAAGTAGGAGAATCCATCAAGCAGTATAATAATAATATAATTCTTCTACAGTCAGCAAGGACTTTTAACCTTGTTTTATTTCCTTTCTCTCTCTCTAATTTAAATAAAGGGGGAAAAAACCTTTTTTAAGGTACTTGAATCCTTGAGTCTAGTAACATACGGTTCAGTTAGGTTCTGTGATCATTGTTCTGAATAGACTGGTGAGCATCCATTTCACCACCTCTAGTGAAAGAGACACATTTATGGGCTTCATGAATAACACTGTTGCCAAGGTAGGCGTTTACAGTGTGAGACACTATGTTAATATTGGAACCAAGTAATAGATTTACAGGATCCAATATAAGATGTATCATTTAATACCGTAACACTATTTTACACATAGAGGGGGAAGTGTAATGAGATGGGGTGGGGGTGAGGATAGGAGGAATCTTTGTTCCTAGAATTGGAACAACTGAACAGAACACTTCTTTCACAGAATCCTTCTAGGTTTTACACTGAACCAAGCGAATGCATAGGAATTTAGAGGTTAAATTGTATGTTGGTATAAACTGATACAACACCAGCGGAGGTGCATCAGTTTACACCCACCAAAGAATTTGGCCCATAGAGTCTGGTGACCACTGTCTCAGGCTACCCAGGAATTGTGTGGTTATTCAGGAACTGCAGAATGCATTAATAAAGTACCTTACTGTCAAACCCCGATCATTTGATTTAGGAGCTCCAAGTAACTTGGAACACAGCCGGAAGTAATAAGTAATTTGTATGGATTTATACAAATCCCAGAGCTTCCTAGATGACAGCAAACAGGGACTGGTACACATGAACTGGAGCAGCTGTAGTGCTGCTGGTGGCGGCGTTCCACTACATAGGTGAGTAAGCAAGGAGTTCCACGACTACTTGCCTATCATTTTTTCTCAGCCTGGAATTCATGTGACATCTCTTCCCTGTTACAAAATACTCAGCAGAGAGGTGTCAGGTATGTGCATCCAACTCAGAAAATGGTGGTAGGGAAGGAGCTTCTTGAATCACCATGCAGCTCTGGTTTGAGGGGCGGGACTTTTTATACCAACTTCTGCCCTCTCTTGGGAGAGGAAGCTTCTTGGTCTTGATCACAAGCCTAACTAGAAGGAAGGAGCTTCTTTGCTTAACAGTTGTCCTTATTGGAGGAAGAGGGACCTTGTCAATCCATCATGGTCTTAACTGTAGGTTGAGAGGGAAGGAGAGGAGAAAGAATTGAAAAGGAAGGTAAAAAGTACAGAATGGACAGAAGAAAAGAGAGCTGTTCATGACTTCTAGTTCTCACTATGAGGATTAAGGGTTGAGATGCAAGGAAACTGAATAGTAGTTGAAGACAGACTATAATTCAGATGGTATTTATGCACTGAGGATAAGAGCTTGTGATGATATGGAGATTTACAGTCTTAAGTCAGTATGGAAAAGAGGAAACATTTGTAGCATTTCCTGTTCTGAAAGCTTTAATTTTAAGTACAAAGGTTGGCTTAATTTTATGCATGCAAAACACAAGTTCCTATTCAAGAACTATTCGACTGGTAAAATCAGATGCTGATGAACAGACTATGCTGGTTGGTGTGAGGAGGCACTTCAGTCTGCTCTATAGAGGGAAAACAGAGAAGCAGATCATTCAGCAGTGGAGACAGTGAGAACCCACTGGGTTCATATAGAACAGCAGGGAGGAGTGGCCTAATCAGATCTGAGTTAGGAGCAGAGTGGTGGAAGCTCAACAAGACATGTTTTAGAAAGCGTTTGACTACTAAGTAGCACTTTTTGCCTTGTGATTTATAATGCAAATCACAGTCTCTCAGCTCTTGAAAGCATGCAATTATGTTGGTTTGCTTCCTGTTGTGTTCTGCAGCCTTTGTCATAAGAATGAAGCAACGGAATTTCAGTAGCTAATATATTCTGTGAATGGTAGCATTGTGCTGTAGAACTCTGACCTTTTCAATATTTTTTCATTTGAATGCTGGTTGCCTCTTCATAGCCTCAACAGCTTGTGTGCAGGGCAAGGCTGTAGAAAAATGCAAATACCGAAGAGAGAAACTAGTATGATTCATTGTCCTGAGCTGCAAAATATGATTATCATTCTGATGTTTCTCTCTAGTGATGAGTTGGATAGAACAAATCAAGAGCAAGCAGCTCTATGCACATGGGTGTTGGAGTTCCCTTTCAATAATCCTTGGCTCAAACTGGTACATACAATAAAGGAAAAAGACTTTCTGTCTGTAGTTGTAACCCAAACATTATAGATGACAATTTTCTAACTCAAAAAGAATTGCAGCCAACATGGGGGAATTCTTTGTTAGGCTTCGTCTTAACAGATAAAGAGGAACTGATCACAGACCTAAAAATTATTGGAAGCTCATGTAGAAATGATCATGACTTGATCGTATTTATAATGTGCAAGCAGAGTAAATTCCAGATGAGTAATGTATATGTGTGGTGCTTTAATAGGGCCACAAAGCTGAAAACAATTATGAACCAAATCGGCTGAGAGGAAGAAAGTAATCAGAAAGATGTGAATGATAATTGGGAATCATTTTAAGCACACCTTACTAGATCCCCCAAAAGCCACAATCCTGGCATTGAGGAGGGGAATGGTAAATAATGAAGAGGACAGGTTACCAATTCTGAGCAATCTAGATTGCTTGGTAAATTGGGTGTAGGGAAACAATATGCATTTTAACACCTCTAAATGTAAATGTATCATCTAAGAACAAAAAAAAATAGAGCATACTTACAGAATGGGGGACTCTCTCCTGGGAAGCAGTGACTCTGAACAAGATTGGAGGTGAGGATGGATAATCAGCTGAACATGAGTTCCAAGTGTGATGGTGTGGCCCAAACAGCTAATGCAATCCTTGGAGGCATAAACACCAGGGGAATCTTAAGTAGAAGAAGAGAGGTTATTTTTACCTCTATATTTGGCACTGATGTGACCACTGCTGAACTACCTTGTCCAGTTTTGGTACCCAAAATCCGAGAAAGATGTTGATAAATTGGAAGGGGTTCAGAGAAGAGCCACGAGAATGATTAAAAGATTTTAAAAAAAGAAAGCCTTATAGCAGTCATGCCCAAACTTTTCCTATTCTCCTCCACACAGTTGGCTCAGTACAGTTGGCTCAGCACAGTTGGCTCAGCAGAGAAGCTTGGGTTGAAGATGGAGCTCGGGGCAGACCTGGGGATGGAGGAGAAACTGGGGCTAGAGGCAGAGCTGGCCTGGGGGCAGAGAGAGAATGATGGTAGACTTGGGCTGGGGGCTGAGCAGGGATGGTATGAAGCTGTGGCTGAGGCAGGAGCTGGGTTGGCAGCATAGCAGAGCTATGGTTGGGAATGGAGCTGGGGTGGGGGTGGATCAGGGCTGGCACTCCCCCCAACTTCTGTGGGGGCTGGCCTGGGCCCTACCATGCATCCTGCCAATGTTAGTGGGGCACACACCACAGTTTGGGGACCATTGCCTTATAGTGATAGACTCAAAGAGCTCAATCTATTTAGCTTAACAAAGAGAAGGCTATGATGTGACTTGATTAGTGTTTTAAAATATCTACACAGTGAACAAATACTTAACAATAGGCTCTTCAGTCTAGCAACGAATGGCGTAACATGATCCAATGGCTGGAAATTGAAGTCAGACCAATTCAGACTGGAAAGAAGGCATACATTTTTTATGGTGAGACCAACTAACCATAGGAAAAAAATTAAGTGTTGTGGTGGATTCTCAATCACTGATAATTTTTAAATACAGACTGGATGTTTTTCTAGAAGATATACTCTAGGAATTACTTTGGAGATGTTCTATGGCCTGTTTTATATGTAGGTCCGAATAGAGATGTTCCTTTCTGGCCTTGGAATACATGCATCTAGAAGAGATCATACATGCCTGTTCTCCCTGAGCCCACAGCTTTTCTGTCCATATATACCCCACTTCTATTTATTTTTCTTCCTCTTACCAGGGAACCATATGCTTTCTCCCTACTAAGCTTATCAGCATGTCTCTTCCGCCCCCACCCCCGTTAACTAATTAGAATGTATTGCCTGATTGCTGCTGCATGTCCCCTGCAATTTATGGCCATATGGAGCAGGACAGGTTAATCCCTGCATACCAGATGTGCTACACAACCTATACATTTAGTACAATTGGATATTTGACCTACCTACAAATCAATGGGCATTGCCAACATCTAGGATGACAGTACTACTGGAAGAAATGGGGTGCTTCTGCTAATGACATTGCAACGTTTCCACAGCCATATTCATATAACATCCTTTGCAACATCTTATGATGCAATACAGTTAAACCCAATAGAATTGTCAAATTGAAAAAAGCTATAATAAACATGTCTTTAGTCTGTCCTTTAATGGCTAGCTGAAAAGCAGTGCATTCTATTGTTGGGGGGCATAGTTACAAAATGCTCTGGCTTCCACTGATTACAATTTGTGACTGAGACAAACTAAATAACCTGATTATTCTGACCATTGTATTTGCCTGGAAAAATAAAGAGATAGAAACAGAGAGAATATTAGCTAGAATGGATGGCTAGCAGCCATTTAGAACAGTGAATGTGAATGAAAGGATCATACAGGTCAATACATATGTAATTTTAATAACCAATACAAAGATTTTAAAAAGGAATAATATAGAGACACATAAAGGCCTGCAAGGATGTGAACTTGGCATTTTGGATAAACTATGTCATACATGTAATGTTAACAAGGGCTCCTAAAAACAAAGTAATTAATTTATGGCATTGGTTATACATTGAACTAGTTAGAAAATGTATTTTGTGTGAGGAATATTGAAATAAATTAGACATTTCTTCCAAAAATTTCACTGCCTTTTTTTTTCTTCTTCCATTTTTCCAGTGGAAAAGCTGAAAAATTTGGGTCTTTGAGTAATCAGAAAATTTAGGAGAGGGAAAAAAATCACAATTTTCCTCAACGATTTTCACTTTAAAGAAATGTTTGTAATGCAAAATGTCACCCTGCTGTAGTCACATAATGATTCCTGATATTCCACTATTTCAGAAAGATACTTTTAGGAGTGATAATAGAAGGGTAGCGGTAAAGTGCCTGAGTATTGGCTGGGATTACTACCAAGCCACATCCATGAGGGGATGATCATGAGACTAAAGCACAACACGGAGGGCCTGATTCTCATTGCATTCCACCTTATGCATTTGTCTTCCGCTATATCCATTTACATCTGTGCAGAATGGTTATGAGATACTGCTAAATCAGAAGGTACATGGTACAGGTGTAAATCATTGTATAAAGTGTGGGATAGTAGACAATCAGGCTTGAGTCAAAAGACCTGGGTTCTATCCCTGACACTCTCAGGATTTCTCTGTGACCTCAGGCAAGTTACTTCCTCTCTGTTTCAATTTCCTTCTCTGTAGAGTGGGGATAATAATGTGCACCTTATTGTGAAATGTAACCAATCAGTGTTTGTAAAAGTGCTTTGATATGTGCAGATGGATGGAGCCATATGCATGCAAAACATTAATATTCTTATTTGATTAACCTCTCTAATCACTTACATTTGCAAGATGAAAATACTACCTATCTGAATTATAATCTTGCAATTCTTGAAATGCTGAAAGCTACAGATTGGACAGAATGAAATTATCTGTACCCCCTAATTGCCTTCCTTCCCAACAAAACCTCCCCCAAATGCACAGGTAAGTGGGGAATTGAAGAAATGTAGGTCATAGCCTTTGTAGTCAAATGTTTTCTTTTAAAGAAATTATTGAAGCAGGGGAGGTATATGCTAATGCTGATCTTTATCAAGTCAGATCCAGTTATACTGTAATGTTCACTGTCTCTTTGCTCTGCCCCTTGAATCGTCTTATCTTTTGCTCTTTTAGGCCTATATTCCAGCCATGTACACACAAATGTGTCTAAAGAACATGAAGCTGTTCATTATTTTGTTTTCTCCTTGTCGTTCAGTGTGTGGCCCCATGCCTTATTTACTGCACAGTCTTGAAACCCTGCTTTGAATACAAAACTATTAATTTCCTCATTGTTTTTTTTCATGGTACTCATCACTAGAGCTGGTCAAAGCCCAGAATTACTATTCTGTGGGAAATTCCCAGATGAAGAACCCCCTTTGTTCTGAACTGGAATGAAAAATCAAAATTTCCCATGGAACAAATTCAGAAATTGTATTTTGGACAATTTGAAACATTTTCTTCTGATTTTATTAAAACACTTCATTTGACTTTAGCAACTTTTATATTGTAATATTAGATTATATTATAAATTAAAGTGACTGTTTCAATTTTTGTATTAATCATGTCCTGTTAAGTTTCTATGACATGATGTTACATTGAAAAATTTTGACTATTATATATTATACTTGGTACTTGATAATTAATAATTTTCTATTGTAATTGATATCATACACAAAATATAAAAATAAATGACAAATAATAATATAAAGCCAGCCAGCCCAGGGGTATGTGGGATCCTGGGGATCCCAGGAACTTGGCTGGCTGGCAGAAATGGATGGAGGTAGCTAGCCTGCCTGATTTCTATTGAAAGTTTTCAGGAAATTGACACATTCCTGTGGAACTTCTCTATTCTGTAGAATCAGCATTTTCAGACTGAAAACTGTTCCACTGAAATTTTTTCAACTAGCTCAACTCATCACTATAGTATCTGAATGTTTCACAAACATCAATGATTTTATTTCCATAGCATCTTGTCAGGTGGAGCAGCATTATGATCCTGGTTTTACAGTTGGGAGAATGGAGGCATGGAGAGATTAAGGTAAAAAATCACTGATAATTTGACAGTGTTTTTCAGAGTATTTAGAGACTTACAGACAGCCCCACAACCTGAATCAAATACTCACCAGCAACTATACACCACACTGACCTAGGAACCAATCCCTGCAACAAACCCTGTTGCCAACTCTGTCCGCATATATATTCAAGGGACTCCATCAAAAGACCCAGCCACATCAGCTACTCCATCAGAGCTTGTTCACCTGCACATCTACCAATGTGATATATGCCATCGCGTGCCAGCAGTGCCCCTCTACCATGTACATTGCCAAACTAGACAGCATCTATGCAAAAGAACAAATGGACACAAATCATACATCCAGAACTGTAACATTCAAAAACCAGTAGGACAGCACTTCAGTCTCCCTGGACACTCAGTAATAGACTTAGAAGTCCACATTCTTCAAGAAAAAAACTTCAAAAACAGACTTCAGTGAGAAACTGCAGAACTGGAATTAATTTGCAAACGTGACACCATCAAATTAGGCCTGAATAAAGACTGGGAGTGGCTGGGTCACCTACAAAAAAAAATTTCCCCTCTGTTGATACTCACACCTTCTTGTCAACTGTTGGGAGTTGGCCACATCCACCCTGACTGAATTGGCCTCGTTAGCACTGATCCCCCACATGGTAAGGCAACTCCCATCTTTTCATGTGTTGTATATTTATACCTGCTCACTGTATTTTCCACTCCATGCATCCGATGAAGTGGATTATAGCCCATGAAAGCTTATGACGATATAAATTTATTAGTCTTTAAGGGGCCACAAGGACTCCTTGTTGTTTTTACTGATATAGACTAACATGGCTACCTCTGAAACCTGTCAGAGTATTTAGTGTTAGTGGGGTATCTGGCCTCCTTCCCTTTAGTGGGATAGGATTGTGCACACATTCAGAAAATACTTGTGCTGCCTTCAGTGTCAGTGCAATACAGTTTTTAAGACAAGTGTTTTCTTAAATAATTGAAACGATTGTCCACTGTCCCTGTTCCTGCTGCTTTGCATTGCACAGCATAAAGCATATGGAGTACAGCCATAAAGGGCTAAGTGAGGATTCTTCCTGACACAAGGGAATCCTTAGATGGTATAGAGCTGATGTAGCCACCAGCTTTGTCTTCCATGTACAGGACACATTAGACTGGGGAGGAGGAAGAGGCAGAGTGGAATATATAGTGCTCTGCCTGATACTCAGCCAATGCAGAGCAGCCTTAAGGCTGCTTTCTATGTTATATCGAGGGCTTTTGGGCAGAGTAGAAAAATAGCTTAGAGGCACTGTGTTCCCCCTCTCCTCAGCCAACTGTCCTCACCTGCAAATTGTAAAATCTGTCTATTTGAAGACTGAGCCTCTTGGGAAAATTTGCTTTAATATGCAATTCCAAAGCTAATTCTTTATCTTGAAATATGTTGTTTCTTTTTTCTAAACAGAAGCACACAAGGGGAATTTTTTGGTCTCCAGTTTCGCACAGGGCTTAGTGGCTTCATTTGGCAAAATTCCCCATGTATTTTGCTTTTTAGTAAAGGCATCTTCATTTTTTCTTTGTGCTTAGTGTAGGAGTCTTCAGAAATCTACCTTCCTTAAACTTCCAGTACACCTTGTTCAACTTTAACTGGTTGAAGAGATCCCAACTCTAATAACAACAGTGAATGTAATGCATTGTCCTCAGTGGATCTGGGTCCACCTCCACCAGATCTGAATTTTATCTGGTTGAGTTTACTTCTGTGTAAAATTGGAATAAGTGAGACTGGAATCTGGCCTGATAACTTAAGTAGCACAAAAAAGGGTGCTCCACCTGGTAAGCTATGTATTTTCAATTCATTATTAGAAATGCAGATTTAAATAGATATTTTTACTAGATGGAGGAAAGGCTTAAGTGACCGTTTGAAAGGTGAACTTAAGTAGGATTTGCATGTTTCATGATATATCTTGTGCTACTCAGGTGCAGAGTCATAAATTAAATACTTTGCAAGTGGTGTTTGCCCAAACTGGAGCAGAGGCAGCTATTTTGTATCCTGCCAAACTGTGTTTGATCTTGGAAGGAATAGAATATTTGTTTTATGATAAATAAGGTTGCCAAGAAATTCTTTAGAGCACAGTTTGTAATCTCTAAGGGTGAGATGGAATAGGATGAAACAGGAAAGTTACTGGAAGATGATGATGTAAAAAAACAAAAAACCTCCCTTCCCTGCAGTTTTAATTATATGGCTTGTCATAAGTCTAATCCTTTAAATTAATTCTGTTATCTATGATATGAGGTCTGGAATATCCTTTTCAATATAAAATGTTGTATTGTACCTAAGTAACTGAAATACAGAGGTCTGAAATCTAAGAATCTCTGAGATATTGGTTAATGTTTTCCAGTCTGAACTTTCATTTTTAATTTTTATCTGTATTTTTATTGCTCTGAGCATGGTTGTATGCAGAGTAATAGTCCCAGAGAGACACAATGCAGATTATAGGCCTACTCAGCATTTTCCTTTTTTCAGCTTCAATGTTAAAATGTATTAAGCATTGTACCACAATCTTAAATGACCATTTATTCATACAGAATAGGATCAGGGAATAGTATTAAGTAATGCCTTTTCCTTTTCAAAGTGACTTAACTTTATTCCTATAATTAACAGCCTTATGTGCCAAAATCTGCTATTTGTGTCTAGAACTATTATAAGATAGACAATGGCACTGCAAGTTTATCATCAGTATGTCACAATACTGAACTGGAGGCACAGCCTCTAAGGTTTATGTCTACATGGGAGGTATGATTGCAGCTCATGCAGGCATACCTGAGCTTGCTCTGATCTAGCTAGACCAAAGTCAGCTTGAGTAACAATAGCAACGTAGCCAGGGGAGCGGCACAGACCAGCTACCCATAGGCCTGGGTGGTGGTATACTCCATCAATTTCGACTTTCAATTGGAAGATACTAGGGCCCCAAAATTTGACTAGCTGTTTAGGCTGAAAAGGGGCAGCAATATTTAAGAATCTAAGACTAACTCTAGTGGTTGGTTTAAATTTTTAAGGCTATCTCTGCAACAAGAAAGGCTTGAGACTTGCACTTAAAAATATTTGTGCACTAAGACTAGCTTTGGCACTTAGTGTTTCAGAAATTGGGGGACCTGAAGCTGTTGGCCCCTAAATTTTTCTGTTTGCTGAAGTTTGCTCCTGTCCTAAAGTTGCTCACAGCCTTCTCTTTGTGCCATTGCAATTAGCTGCTGTGAAGATTATGATGTTGTCACAATGAATTATAGCTTCATGTGAAGACGTTTTTCATGAGGCATGAGCAGCTCTTTAGAGACAGTATGTGTAATGCAGGAACACACTTAATGGAATGCCTTTACCACTGCTCTTTCCCTTTGGCTTTTTCTGTATTTGTTTTGCTGTAGAGTCAACTGCACAATACTATTTTGAACACTGAGCACAATGATAGCTTTGTTTTTGGTAAATGAGGGGGTTGATGTTTCTATGTTGCTGTCTTGTGATTGGAAAATGCTTAGCATCTACCATGTTTGGGCCAGTAAAGCTCATATGACTTCCTCAGCAGCCTCCTGAGGGTTTTGTAACCCATCCCAATTCATGACCCAGAGGAAGAGCCTGTTATCTAACTCTGCCCCTATCAAGCATGCCCAAGGGATCTCTCCCTCAGGAATGTTCTGCCCAGGGAACCTGCAGGTTTAAAAACTGAACATCCACCTGTTCCATGGAAAGAAACATTAAAATGTTATGCAAATACTCCATCTAACCTAGGGAATCAAAGTGAGACACAAATGGTTTTCTTTATTCCTCAGCCCCCTTTTTGTATATTTTATAAGGCTTTAGGCCCATCAGGCCCTAACAGAATTCAACTCTTCTTCTGTGCTGTTTGGAAAAGCCTTTTGGCACTCTTGTTGGCATGAATTCTGAGCTGTAGTGCTAGTCTCCTTTAAAATTAGTAAAGTAAATTAGAAAATTAACCAGGATTGGAAAAGAATATAAAAATAAACCTCTCTGCTTCCTAAAGCTAGAAGATGAGTGAGAAAGCTCTTCTGTTCCCAGTGGTCGTAAAGGCCCTGATGGAGTCCTCAAGACCGCTATGTTTAATTCACAGCATGCTCTGAGCCAGGTACGGGATATACTTGTGAACAACTTGCCTACCGAAAGTCCAAAGATTATAGGTTAGGCTAGAATCTTGGCAAGCTTTCTAAAAAGGAAAACTTGAGCCACATTTCAAGCTGGCAAGGCCAACATGCAGTTTTGGGTGGGACCTGTGCAAAACTGTGTTTTCATACTGTTAATTCTAAGCCATCGAATAGTGGTTTCATCTGATTTATATTGAGTTTTTGGTTTCTCTTGACCCTGAAACTGGAGGTAGAGCTCAGATAGTATGAACAAATCAAAACTATTTCACCTGAATGTCTGGGAACTGAAACCAGTTAGAAAATCTTATGGCTTAACTGACTATAGAGTCCCAGAGACTGGGTCTGATTCACCACTCTAGTATTTTACTCTTATGTCAGTGTAACCAGTATAGCACTGACTAAAGTAAAACAATATTTAATGAACCTCTGGCTATTAAATAGTCATTGATGCCCCCTCACAGCAATCAAAATGCACCATTTGTTCATCTCCAGTTATCCCAAGCCCTATGTGATTGACTTGAGTGGCTCTGTAATAACTGATGACTACTGTATGTATGTTAAAGTGGTTATTGAGATGTTTTCTCTATAACTACATTGGTTTAAATCAAAAGGTGACCATCTGTCTGACAAAACAGGCAGGAAAGGGCAGAATGGCCATCTGTCTGCAACCACTTGAATTGTTACGAGACAATGCTAAGATTATTAGCTTTGAAGATTTTGCTTCCTCTCCAGCCATCCTACAAAACTATTTTGAACCAGGACAGGAAAATGCTTGTGAATGCAGGAGATCAAAAGACTCCTGGCAGATTTAACAAGGAACACACTATCAAGAGGGCAGGTACTTGGCTGGGGGATCTAGACTGAGGAATAGGGACCCAATGGAGCTGTCTGAAATTAGGTCTGCCTAGGCTGTCATTAGAGGGATGATAAGCATTTAGGTAAGACAGGCATGCATGTAGTGTATGTTGTTTTAAACCCCTTTTTCTTTAAATGCTTTATTCCTATTGTTTAAAATAAACAACTTCCCACAAAAATCAATGGTCAGCAAGGTAGAAAGATGCCAATGTCTTGAATAAACACGTCAAGGACAGAAAATGTGGTCCACTTTGAATAACATCTGCTCATCACTCAGCTGCACCTACCTTCTTCAGAAATGGGCTCTGAGACACCATCCTATTTGTGACTGTGGAAATGGACTTCAAACCATGGAGCACCTTATCAATCAGTGACCCAAATGGTATCAGGTGGTTTCTCTGCCATCCACTCCCCATCACCTGATGAAATCTATTGGATTCCCAGTGTAGATTAGGACATTTTAGGATTACTGTTTTTAAGCCATATGAAAGAAGAAGAAATAAACAATACTTTGGTTTAAGAAAGCTGTCTGATCACTATATTGCACTATTACAGGCTCCTAAGAGGAAGAACTGCAGGTCCCCAAACTCAGTGGGACCTGCTAGGTAAGCACTGTTGATGCACAGGGCATGATAGCCCAAGACCTGGTCTAAGAGTGGAATTGTGGAATTCCATATTGGGTAGAGGCATGAGGCCTGACACCTGAGGGGGTGCACTCAGAGAGACAAGAAAGGGAACAGAATTGCAATTATCTCTGGAACCACAACAGCCTGATTTTTCTGAAGGCTTTGAATGTCATGGAAACCTCATAGAAAATCAGTATGTAATGTATACTTGAGTAATTAATAGCTTTGCAAAATACAAAAGCATCCAGAATTTTTTTAAAACTTCCAGCCACGTTACCACCTCCTCCTAATATGATGCAGGGACCTGGTGTTTCCACCTGCATTTTCTTATTTTGGAAATAAGAAAAAATACAATTTGAGTTTTGAATGTGAGAAAATGCTCTGTTTCTGGCAAATCAAGCATGAAGGATTTCAGCTAGCTTTCTGTGGGTAATTGCAAGCTTTACATGAGAATTTTCTGCCAATTTTCAAGCAGAAGCAGAGGAAACTTCACAAGTGATTCTGCCAGTGCTTATAGGTCATAAATACAGTATCAATAAATAACTAGAGGTAGCAAGTAAAGGTCTTCATGTGCGGAGATGAGTAATTGACAATGATCTTAATTGAAAACGATAATAAAAAAATAAAGCAGGAATGAAAGGTTTTTCATATGATGATTATGCGAAAATTATCTAACTGAAATACATGGCAAATCTGGGTGGTAGATTCTCTTCGGTGCACCAATGAAAATGCAAAATATCATTTCCCAGAGCAATCCAGTCTGAAATCAACCTGTTTTATTGCTATTATGGGCTTTCTTATGAGAACATAGCAGGAGAAGTCTAGAAAGATTGGATGAGTGATTATGTTCAACCTTTTTAAATAGGAAACACATGAAATGATTTGTATAAAGTAAAAACCAGAACGGAGAATTTAAAAAAAAAAATCCTTCCTATGAGTCTTTGTTAATAGTGTGGAATTCACATCAGATCGTGATGGTGATCTATTCAGAACAATAGGAAGATAATCTGCCAAAGGACTTCCAAATACATTGGAAAGTTGTGAAAAAGTAATATAGTATAATGCTAGTTATCTGAATTCCCTTTATCCAGAAATTCCAGTTTTCTGAATCTACAGTGGGCCCCCATGTAGCCCCTCAGCTCTCAGTAGTGTTTCCATGTATCCATACGTTCAGTTATCCAAAATTTTGGATCTAGTGCCCCTTCTACCTTTCTACCTTTGCACAGGCTTCCCCAAACAAAGGGAAGACTTCAGAGGCTTCCAAAAAAGAGGAGCACGGAATCTCACTTTAAGGAGCCAGCTCTGAAAAAGTCTAGATCCCTGGTGAGATCTACAGTCTCCAAAACCTCATCCTCTTGACTCACTACCTTTTGAGTTGAAGAACTCCTCCTTTGGTACTGGGAGGGTCATAAAGTCCTGGAGCACAAAGGATACAGGCAGCTCTGATAGGGCCTTGGAACTTTCTACCAGCAGGGAAGACAAGGAAAGACACTCAGGACTGGCACTGTCCAGTTCAGCCTCACTGTTGGTACTGTTGTATCCATACTCAATGGGGACCCCATCTTGAAAGAAATCTTTCCTGAACCCCCTTTTCTGCCTTCAAACAACCCTCCATCCTCTCCAAGCTTATCTTCAGAAGCAAGCTCCCCACAGTCCAGGACACACCAACTCAAAGCAGCATCAGACCCTGCCAGAATAACAGATGCAAAACCTGCAGACATAGCTCCACTGCTATAATGATCAACATCCTGCACAACAAAACTTTCAAGATTCATGGGTTCTACACATGCCTAGCACAATGTGTTCTACCTTATCCAGTGCACTAAATGCCCCAATACTATGTAGGTGAAATGAATCACTACGCTCTTGAATGAACTCACACAGGAAAATCATAAAAGAGAAAAACACCATATCACCTGTGGGTGAATACTTTTCACAAATGATTAGTTCTCATACTCAAAGGAAACTTGCACAACACTTTCAAAAGATGAGCCTCGGAGATTAAATTCATACCTTTTGCTAGCCACTAAAAATCATGTCTTTATAAAGATACTGGATTTATGGCTTATTACAACAATCTGTAACCTACTCACCCCCCTTTTTGTCCTATGACTACAAGGGTATTAATGGGCCACTTTACTTTGAATTGTCTCTTAGCATGTATGCTAATCGCTTATGCTAAACTATCTGTTCGATCTTGTATTTAGCTGACACCTTTCCCAGACCTGAAGAAGAGCTCTGTGTAGCTCAAAAGTATGTCTCTCTCTCCGACAGAAGATGGTCCAATAAAAGATATTACCTTACCTAGAAAATAGGGATCAGTTCCAATCTATCATCTCAGAGGACAAATTTGTGGCCAGAACTTCTCTTCAGGCATCCTTGGATGCTATGGATACTGCTGCCAGATCCATCTCCAAGGCAGTGGTTATGCGCAAAGCATCATGGCTCCGTCTTTTGCGGTTTCCAAGAGAGGTACAGAACATCATGTGGGCCCTCCACTTTGACAGTTATTAACTGGTTTTGGAAGCCATGTAAGAGTCTTTGCATGCTCTAAAGGACTCTAGGGCTGCTTTACAATCTCTGGGCATATATACACCTACAAATAAGAAAAGGTTTAGTGGGTCACAGACTGTCCAGAGATCATGTCCTGCTCAGTTTTCTGGGTTACAGGAATCCCTAAAACCTCCCAGAAAGAGACAGATTTCAGAGAAAGAAGACCACCTGACTGCCCTCCCTGATCACACAGCTATCTGTTAAGCAACAGTTTTGATGGGTTGGTCAAGGGTTCAAATCCTCCTGCACCTCTGCTATCTTTGAAGCAACAGTTTTGATGGGTTGGTCAAGGGTTCAAATCCTCCTGTACTTCTGGATTTACAGCTATGCCAATTAGCCACCTTCCTCCCTTTGGAGACCACCTTGCCTATTTCCAATATGCCTGGAGGCGGATCATTAAAGACAGGTGGGTCATGGAGGTCATAAAATTTTTATGTCCCTCCCTTCCTCCAACCTCCTTTCCCTATCCCTCTTCAGGGACCCATCTTATGAACTTTCATGGAGACAATAAGTGAATTCTCTCCTTTGATTCAGAACAATAGAATCAGTTCCTCCTTCCAAGGGTGAGGATTTTATTGAAAGTATTTCCTGTACCAACAAGGATGGAGGGTGAAGACTGGTCTTAGATCTAAGACTCCTGAATAAGTAAAGTCTCAAAAGCTCAGGATGGTGACCCTGGCAGCTATAATTCCTTCACTAGAGAAAGGAGATTGGTTTTTGGCCTTTGACCTACAAGATGCCTATTTCCATATAATGATATACCCATCTTGCAAGACATAGCTATGCTTCACTAAAAGCCAGGATAATTTCCAATACAAATGCTTCACCCTTTAATTGGCTCCAAAGGTATTCTCCAAAGTCCTGGAAGCAGTGGCTGCTTATCTTTGGCATGAATCAAGTCTTTCCTCAATGACTGGCTACTCGAGGGCTGTTCCTGTAAAGAACTCCTGTCTTCCACCCAGGTGGCCCTTTCTCTGTTCTGGGAGTTGGGTCAGCAGCTGAATGTAAAATAGTCCACATTAACCCCTGTACAGAAGATACAGCTTTTAGGGTCATATCTGGACTCATTAATAGCCAAAGCCTACTTTCCTGAGACAGATTTGTAACCTTGTCAGGTCTGGCATGGGCAATTAAGGGTAACCCTTAAATTACAATAAGGAACTGTCTTCAGCTCCTGGGACACACAGCAGCTTGCATCGTTGTGATTGATCACACAAAGCTAGGTCTCCGCTGCTTCCAGGATTGGTTGAGAATAACTTATTCTCCAATCAGACACACCTTGGAGTTCCTTAGGCGGAGTTCCTTAGGCTGTGGAAGGATCAACTTGGTGTCTGTGCAGGAGTTTTTCTGTTGTCCAGCCCCACAAGTGGCTTTAACAACAGATGCATCAGTGTTGGAATGGGGAACCCCCCTCAATACCTTCATGACTCAGGGTGGATGGGCAATTCAAGAAACCAGGCTCCAGTCAATCTGTTGGAGTTCAGGGCTGTTAGGAATGCTTGCCTTCATTTCCTACCCCTCATTAGGGGCACATCAATCAGGGTCACGATGGACCATGCATTCAGCATGTTCCCTATTGACAAGTAGGGAGGAGCGAGGTCCACCTCTCTGAGCACTGAAGCAATGAAACTATAGAATTGGTGCACAGCTCATCAGATTCAATTTTTAGCCGCCTACCTTCCAAGTATTCAGAACACCACAACTGATGTCCTCAGCAGACACCTCTCACAGGATTACAAATGGGAGCTATAAAAGCAGCGAAGAGTCCTGTGGCACCTGATAGACTAACAGACGTATTGGAGCATGAGCTTTCGTGATGCATCCAACAAAGTGAGTATTCACCCATGAAAGCTCATGCTCCAATACATCTGTTAGTCTATAAGGTGCCACAGGACTCTTTGCTGCTATTACAGATCCAGACTAACACAGCTACACCTCTGATAAATGGGAGCTAGACACCCAAGTTCTCCACAGCATGGAAATGGAAGAGATTCTTCCACTGATGGTGTTGTGGCTGCCTCCTGTTTGGTTTGGTGCTACTTTCAGTCACCTGGATTATCTGCTGGATCTAAATAAATTGAGGCTATCAATTAGTTCAATTTAAGTCCATTTGGGCTTGGTATCAGCCTTTTTTCCTTTGGTAGGACTCCATATTTGCTCATCTGGTGTTGTCTAAGTTTTTATTAAGAGTTTGGGGAATCACTTTCCACCAATTAGAAACCCTACCCTGACCTGGGACCTCAACCTGCTCTTCAATTACCTTATGAGACAAATGTAACAGAGAACAGGTCACCATTGATTTATGAAAATGGCTTTTTTTTGTAGCCATCACATCAGCCTGTAGGGTCGGAAGGACTGGAGTCTTGATGGCAGATCCCCCTCCTTTATGGTGTTTTTCAGGACAAGGTCTCTCTATGTCCACACTCTAAATTCCTACCTAAGGTTCTATTGGCATTCCACCTTAATCAATCCATTCATCTACCAGTGTTTTTTCCTGAAGCCCCATAGTTGTGTACAGGAATCCTGTTTATATATCCCTGATGTCAGAAGGGCATTAGCCTTCTATTAGATAGCACTGTGTCATGCCTGCAGGCTGTGGTGCTCTGTCTCCCTCTAGTGGCACCTAGACTACTTAGAGATTAATGAGTCTGCAACAGCCTTAGCTAAGAGGCATGTGGCTTTTAGCTCATGAAGTAGCGGTTCATTCACTAAGGTTGAGAGTTTCCAGGTTCAATCCCACCTGCTGACAACCAGTGTCTGTCAGCATTACACAAGCTGTTTAGGAAGTCACCTAGGCTCTTAATTTCTTTTGCAGATAGATCCATGGGTTTCTCAATCTCTTCTTGGAGACTATAGAGACCGATATCTGGAAGTATTACCCCTTGTTATGATGCTACAGGCATTCATTCCCTCCTGAAGGTTGTTCACATATTCAACCAGATCACAGGCAACATCTATGGTATTACTGAAGAATGTACCAGTATCTGAAATATGTAGGGCTGCTACATGGGCTTTAATACATGTGTTTTTGAAACATTATCCCCTGATCCATGCTCTTAGATCTGATGAGACTCTTGGTTGTGCAATTCTATCTTCTGACCTGGACTCTATTCCAAAGTTCCTCCCTCCATCTGGGGATACTGCTTGGAAGTCACCAGGAGCAGAGTACCTATAGGGACACTACAAGAAGAAGACGGTTACTCACTTTTTGCAGTAACTGTGGCTGTCATAAACAGATGGTTAAGGGTTAATGTCTCTTTTACCTGTAAAGGGTTAAGAAGCTCAGTAAACCTGGCTGACACCTGACCAGAGGACCAATAGGGGGACAAGATACTTCAATCTGTGTGGGACTTCTTTGTGCTTTAGTTCTCTTGTGTGCTCTTGGCTAAGAGACAGACTACAGCAGCTTTTCCCAATCTTTCTATTCAGTCTTCATGTTTTCAAATTGTAGTACTGCTCAGGGCAGTGAATTTTATTCTTTATCGTTTTTTTCTTAACTTTCAATGATCTTTTGCTGGAAGATTTTTACCCTTGTTTGCTTAACTTTAATCTCAGTCTGGCGGGGATCCCTCTGGTCTAATTGAATCTGATACCTGTAACGATTTTCCATCGAATTTTCGAGTAATTTTACTTTTCTTTCTTTTAATAATCTTTTCTTTTGTAATAGCCTGATGATTTTCTTGTTAAATCCAAGTGTTGAGTCTAACTCACAGATGGTGTGGTGGGGATGGAGGGGATGTTAATTCTCCTGGTTAAACCAGTTTGTATCGTGGGAAGCTTCAGGCACCCAGAGGAAGTCTTGGGAACAAGAGGGCGATGTTTATTTTCTCCTTGTTTAAGACCAAGCGTTGGTCTGCGTTCCCAGGACGTTTGGACAGACGTGCTCAGACACTAAATTCTGGCTGGTGGCAGCGTACCAGATTTAAGCTAGTAATTAAACTGAAAAATGTTCATGCAGGTCCCCACTTTTTGTACCCTAAAGTTCAAAGTGGGGGAAAAGCCTTGACAGTGGCTCTTTGAGATTTGTGTCCCTATAGATGCTCCACTACCCACCATCCTTCCCCTCTGCTTCAGACTTCTCCTTAAGAGACATTAGGATACAGAAGGCACTGAAGACGGTTTGCCTGTATAACCCTGCACAGATTCAGTATCTGGCATGAGGAGGCATAGGGTGCATGCATGGGCTGAATGGACACTTACTGAAAATCTCCAATCAAGGTTTTGAGAGGTGCATGCGCACATGAAGTGGAGCATCCAGAGGGGAACACAAGTTGACGAACCGCAGTTGCTGCACAAAGTGAGTAACCTCCTCTTCATGAGAAGAGATTAAAAAGAGCAGAGATGATGCTAATAAAAAATGACATGATAGCAGTGTATAAAATAATGAAGAACACTGAGATCACTCAAATGTTCCTATTTACACATCCCTCCAGAACAGAGAAACAAGAGGACACCCAATTAAATGAAAACAACCTACAACTGATAAAAGGATTGATTCTTTCCTTCCCACCATGAATAATTTATGAAACTGCCACAAGATGTTGAGATACAGGACCAAATTCTCTGCTGATGAAAATGGGTGCAGCTACGTTGATTTCAGTGGAGTTTTGCCAACATACACCAGTATAGAGTTTGGGCCCTTGAAGAGTTTAGTAGGATTCAGAAAAGGATTAGAACTTTTTGTGTGAATAACTTCCACCAAACCACTAAGAGAGAAATGTGGTAGGGATACCAGTCCTCATGCTTCAGGACAGAAATCAACCACTAACTACTTGGCATTAGGAAAACACTTCCCCAAAGAGCATGCTAGTGCTTAACTGTTTGTTATGGAGGCTGTGCAGAAACTAAAAGATAACGATGGAATTTTGCTGGTTCTTCAAACACTGAGATTCTAATTGTAATAGTACGTCTTCAAATATTGCCAGACACCGAGTCTATATCCTATTTTCCTTGAGAAAGAAATCACATTATGCACTGAAATTTGCATTTGATCATTTTTCAGCTGGCCTTGGTTTGATCCTTGAATGCCTGAACATGCCATTTATGTGTTATCATAAATGTAACTACCAATGATGCACTTAATTTACTGGCACAAAACCACAAAAGTCTATGAATATTTTGAAAAATAACTGAAATAATATTTTAACTAAAACAAAATATCTATTAAAATACCCTAGGAGCCAGTGAACTAAACAAATATAAAATAGATGAAACCCCAAACTATTTTTTTGGTGCATTTCTCTTCTTTGTCTGCTTAGATCCTTGAATGTATAGTATGGCTAAGTGGAGATTCATTGAGTGTTTACTCAGTTTTCTTTTGCCGTGACTAAGTCATTCATAGTCCAAGCACTTGTCTCTCTTTGATTTCAATGGCACTATGACAATTTATATCAGCTGAAGATCTGCCTCTTGTTGTTCTTCAGTTTGTCTTCTGACTTAGGATGCATGCAGATAATCTACTCCAAGGTTGAAGCAAATGTAGTTCTTCCATGAGGGAATGTATGCATGTAGTTTCAATATTCAAAACTGAGAAGAGTTTACAATACTGAAGCAAATAGTGGGTGAATCTATTAGCATGACTTCCTGAATAGCTTTACAACAATGGAACACACAATTCAAGAGGATTGTACTGAAGCACTTTGAAATGTTAATAAAACTATAAGCTATTCCAATGTCAGTGAAGCAGCCATTATCTCCTCATAGCTATAAAACACCAACCAGTCCAGTTACATAATAGCATCTCTTCTGTGCTATGCTGAAGTTTAGGGAGAATTATAGGTGGAGCACTGTGAACAAATGGAGCCATCAGAGTAAATGAGGCATAAAGATGTAGGAGGATTCAGAAGTATGAAAAGGCTTGATAAATTTAGAGGGTTAAATTAATCAAATTATTAGCAAATAATTTATTTTACCAGCTCTACAGTTTACTAACCACTTCCACATGGCACCATCCTTAGCATCAGTGCAGTCAATTGCAAAAGATAGCTGAGTACTGAACAAACATGAAGACTTAAAAATATCCAGGTTTGATAACATTGCTCAGCTTTCCTGGAGCACTCACTTTTGCATAGCATCGTTAAATACCATAGCATATACTGCAGATTAACACAATGCAGTGTGTTAAAGGTCAGTTTATTAATGTCCTCATATTACAGATGCTATATGTAATGTCTGATTTGGTACTAGCTGTTTTAATAAATTTTTATTTCCATTAGCCATTCCTGCTAAGTTTTAATTATTTTTTAATTCTTCACAATTCTCTTTATATTTACTGGGGATTCAGAGGTTGAATTTTTTTCTTTGGAAATATAGACTCTGAAAAATATGAATTAG
Organism: Chelonoidis abingdonii; assembly: GCF_003597395.2. NCBI lineage: Eukaryota > Metazoa > Chordata > Testudines > Testudinidae > Chelonoidis > Chelonoidis abingdonii. Next base: position 43,924,528 of record NC_133773.1, read on the forward strand.
TGGAAAGATAAACAGGACTCTCAAATGAAGGATGCCATTTGACATTAACTGTTTATACTTTGCAGTCTGATTATAATTTGATATGATGGTATTTTTTTAACTTTGTTTTGACTTATTTCAGTCCCTAAAAACATTAGTGAATGGTGCCCACACTTATTAATAATAATAATTATGAAAAAAACTCCTAGATTTGTTTGCAGTTTCTCTAATCTGTTGTTAATAAACTTGAAAGAACACAGCCCTGTCTAATAAACACATCAAACTAATGGGGAGTAAAGTAGTTCAGAAGATTGTTTGTTGTTTGGTGTTTAGATTTCAGTCAAAATTAATCAACAATGGATGGGGCCTGCTGTATTTATTAGCAACACAAATCCCTGTGATTCAGTGCCAGATCCTTTGACTCATTCCAGTGCATGCTGGCAGGGGTACAGGACTGATAAATACTTACATCCTTATGACTGAAAAAGACGGGGGAGGTAGGGGGAAGGGAATACAGCCGAGAAAACAGACCACACGACTGGCATGAATTCCCTGAGAGCCATTTTGAATTTCTCTCTATACAGCCAGACTGTGAATGGGAAGTAATTGATTCAGGAACAGTAGAGGCTTTTTGCTTTGTGAAACCTTCAGCTTTGCAGATGGCTAGCCTGAATAATCCAGCATGGTTTTGTTCTCTCTTCACCTTTAGGCTACTCCGTTCCCAGCTTTAACTTTCGATCCTCACCCCCCTTGGTTTTTTAAAGATCTTGGTTGTAGCAGTGAGGACTGCTGCAAACAATGCATGTATAACATATGCCTTCACGGGCACCAGTAGAAATGCATCTGCGGCTTTCTAACAAGTTCTATTCCAAGGGAACTAAAGTGAAGAAATTTTAAACCTTGGTGTTTAATTATAGATCTAGAATTTAAGGTTTAAGGCTCATTTTGGGGGGGAGAAAAAAAATCCAGTTATTAGTATTAAAAGTGTTTCCCTTGAATTAATTGAACGTCCCCCTCTGAAGTGCTGTGACTAGAGCTTGTAGAAATTTCTGTTCAATGGGACATTAAAAAATAAAAGGGTTAAGAAGTATAGAAATGTTTTGTTTTCAAAATTTCAAAAAAACAAAATTGAGCCTGGGAAGCCCAAGTTCTGATGCTTCCAAATCAGCCATGGCTCCCAAGGCTTCTAGGTCCCAGCTCCCTGTTAGCCCTAGCAGACTGATACTGGAGTTGGGTGTCTAAAAACCCTGGGAACCAGTGCTGAGTCAGGAGACTCAGAGCTTGGGAATCGAGGTGTTCAGGCTCCTTGCTCTGCAGCAATGTGACTGGAAACCTCAAGAGTCCCAGCTTGAGCCTCCTATGCTGCAGCCTACTAATTGAGAGCTGCCAACTCCTTAACACTGAATTAAAAAGAAAAGTGAGAACACTTTTGAGAGAAACAATGAGTGTGATTTGGACTCTAGCAACTGTGTCTTTGTGTGCGGGGAGACTGGAATGAGCAGAGCACCAAACAAACCATAACCAAGTATTGTTTTAAAGGATATTTTTTGGATATGTTGTTGTTAAACCATTCTTTCTACACAAACCCATGTGTTTTTCAATATGTTTCACTGATAAACTGCATGCTTGGGAAGGGTAATTATTTCAATGTAGGAAGTGTAAAAATGAAGTGGTTATTCAGAAAACAAGTAAAGAACCCAACAACCCTGCCATTACAAACTCCCACAATTATTTGTGAATCTTTTTAAAGAAAGATTTTCCTCCTGTACTTATGAAAACACTTACCACCCACACAGAAACCTATAAAGGAGGTTAGTGGGTAGAATTACTCACAGGAGTAATTTTGTCCTGCACTTGTCATGGGGGAGAGAGGAACAGACTTGTGCAGTGCAGCATTTTTCTAGTTTTGGTAATTCTTCCTCTCCCTGCTTAGTTCTGCTGCGTTTACTACTGCCTGTTTTTCAATAGAGAGGCAAGGTGGGTGAAGTAATATCTTTCATTGGACCAATTTCTGTTTGGTGAGAGAGACAATCTTTCAAGCTTACACAGAGCTTTTCCTTTCCCCTACGTTGCTTTGACAGTAGAGCTGAGGGAATGAAATGTGATGTATAACTTATTCATGTATCAACCTTCTCTTTCTATCTGTGACTTGTTATGCAATCTATAGCTTTCTCAAATGTATTTGTTCAACATTATTCAGCAAATAACCTTGATGAGTAATTCTTGATATGTATGTTGCTCAAGAGTTCTCTGTTGTGAGTAATTGCATTCATAAGCTGATGTTTCAGCTGACTTTGATAAAACAAATAGGCCAAAATGTTCATATGCAAGTGCCAAACCTTAGCCACTCTGTTTCATATGGTATTATTTGTTTCTTGATTAGCTGAGTATAACTCTCAGAATCAGGATTCTAATGTGAATGTTTGAGTTCAGAGCTAACTTTTGGCTAATATACTCGAATATTTTCTTACAGTTTGCTGTTTCCACCACTCTGTCAGTAACTTGTTTGCTAGAAAAGTGATCATACAGGGGTCTGGAGAATGACCACAAGTGAAGAGAATTTTTTTACCAAGTGATTTTTTTCCCCTGTCACTCTTAGCTAAAGTACAACCAACCAACTACATATTTGGCCACACTAGTAATAGGGGCATTGATCATATCCCTGAATCACGTGTTAGCAAGACAGCCAGACACAACCCCTTATAATATTGTACTTATAATATTGACACACACATTAGGTTGGATTTCATGAGGATTTCTGAAGTTGCACATTCAATATGCACAACAGTTTTAAAATCTAATCTGGTGTCTAGGCTCCTAAAAAAATGAGCAGTTTTTCATTACCATTCCTTACCCCAACTGCCATGGAACCTTCTGGAATGTTACCCACAGCCTAAAAGCCCCTGAGTTGAGCTTCACAGTCTTTTAACTGGAGCTGTGGGGGCATGTGAAGTGTTCATGAAATCCTGACTCCATTGAAGTCAATGGGAGTTTTGCCATTAACTTCAGTGGAGCTAGGATTCTATCTCAGAGTTATAACTTCTATGAAAAAACAGCGAAGAGAATAAAATGGTAAAGACAGAACAGCAGAAACAGAAATTGCAGTTACACACAGATGTGTGTGGTAAACCAAATTATGGGTGACTTTCTCCCCTGCTAAACCACAGACATCCTGATGATGAGAGTAGACCAACCTTTATTTTACTTTTGTTGAACAATTAGGTCAAATAACTTAGCAACTATTTTGAATTTGGAGGCCATTCAGAGAAACTGAGCACCCACACATTCACTGAAAAAGAATTCTAAATAATTCAACAAGCTAGAGCTGGTCAGAAAAACTTTGACGGAACAGTTTTCTGTTGGAAAATGCAGTGCCATTGAAATAAAAATACTTTGTGAAATTGCCAGTTTTGTCAAACTTCATTTCAGAGGGGAAAAAGGGAAAAAAATTATTGCAGTGTTGAAAAGTTCCATTTTGACATTTTCAGAACAAACCCTTCAATTTTTCCTTTCCAAATGCTTTTAGTTTTGAAATTAATTTTATATTGTATTATATAACATATGAAAAAAACTGATTTGATATTTGGACTGATTAAAAACAATTTTTTGCAATTTTATTTGGACAATATTGAAATTTTGGAGTTTTGTATTGAATTGGAATTAAATCATTTTTCAAAATCCCAAAGTCCTCCATGAAATGAATTTTCCATCCTCAGCCCAGCTCTATAACATCCTTTTCAGAACAGTAAATATAGTTTAAACCTAGCAGTTGCATGGCAGATGGTGCTGCCCTTATGGCAAGTTCCTGTTTATATAGCTAAAATATTCAGAACCACCAGCTATGTTGTCTGTCTTCCTTGTGATATCTTTTTCTTGACTTTCCTTTCCTAATTCCTGAGGAGAAGGCGATCATATCTTTTCTTAGAAGGAGCCATAGATCTGTTTGAGGAAAAATATATCATCACCAATTCAAGCCAAATTCTTTAGAGGTGTGGCATCCACTTATGCCAGTGGCAAACTTGGCTTACTCTTTCCAGCTGTGGACACAAAAAACTACACCATATATATCATTGTGCTAATTCTGTATATCACATATTTAAAATGAATTTGCAAAGGTGAGTCAGCCTGGACTAATGCAGAGATATGCTGGTGAAGGGTTATTTTTATAGTATTAGGATTACATAGTAAAATGTTCCTCCTAGATGCTTCTTCCCTGAAATATTTACAGTAAGTACATGAGGTAGGGCCCCAGGTAGGTGAAAGAGTAATGAATATTAATTTATAAATAGCTTCGGTATTTTTAATTATTTTGCATACAGTATGGAAAATTGCAGCAGGCTCCCTTCTTTCCAAAATCAAACAGCAAAGATGCTAAGGATAAGTAGATGGTAGTACGCTAAAGAAAATGCAAGTTAGATCTGTTTCTCAGACAATCCCTCTGTCCAAGCTAGACCTCCTTTATTAATTTCAGAGACAACATTTTATTGTCCTGGTAAGAATCAGTAGGTGAAAACCGTCATGGAATGAGATGAACACCCTAGCCTAGTAAGACGAAATGGTTGAATGTCAACCACTACAGTAAGTGGTTCAAGAGGCAGCAAAAATACCTAAAATGGAATGGTTACTCTCTCACTGACAATGAGGCATGGTAGTTTAGTGGGTTAGGAGCTAAGAGTTCTTTCGTCCCATTCCTGGTTCTGTTGCTGATTTGCCAAGAGATTTTAAGGGCTTATGTAACATGCCTAATTTTACTATCTGAAGAATAGGCATAATATTTTTACCTCCTTCCCTTTCTTACAGGGAAGTGGTGAAAATTACATGAAGCACTTGATCTTGTGGGGCGTTGTGAGCACCCCTGCGAAGTGCTGAGCATCCTCCACTTCATATGAGAATTAAGACCCTTCAGCACCTTGCAGGACTGAGCTCTGTACAAATTCTAAGTTACCTTACAGTTAAGGAACTGGCTCACAGCAATATAACATCAGTTATGACCTTTCAGTTAGGGAAATCATAGCTATTTTTAATAACATCAAGCTGTAACTATGGTACTTAAAGCAATTTAAAAACTACACAAAGTTCCATATTTCTTCTGAAACAGGGTATTCCATCACAAACATCTAATACAAGCTTATGAAGCAACATTCTCTAGATTCCTGGTGCTCCCTTGGGTATTATATCAGCTGTGACAGGGGAAAACAGAACCCTGGTTTAGAGGTTCTGGCCGTTGAGTAGCAAAGATACTTAAAATACACATTTGAAGTGTATTTGCTTGGATATGCACACACTAAGTTATATCAAGGGCACCTAGTTGTATGCATGGAAAAGTAACATGTGAAAACTAACGTCCCAACATAAAGCGTGAAATGCATTTCTACATAACCCACCTCCAGCAAATCAGGCAACTTAAGAGCTCAAATGTAAATGATAATCGTGTGTGTGGTATATTCTGTTAATAATGTGGACTGAAGGAAAAGAATGATATTTAGAGGTTAGATCAACCTAAAAAAATTGCCCTGAAAATTTACCAGCCTGGATACACAACCTACTCACCTGCTTTTTAGTTTATTCATGATCAGCAAACAACATAGTAAAGATGCTTCATTGGGCTGTCAAAATAAATCACTTGTCTTGGGTAAGAGGAGCAGTAGAATACTCCAAGGCTGGGAGTGATTATTATAGGACTGGAAGTCAGGACTTCTGGGTTCCTTTCGCAGTTTTTCTAATGAGTTGTCATGTGATGGTGGGCAAGTCACTAACCTCTTTGTGCCTCAGTTTCCTCTTCTATAAAATGGGGACAATAATACCTACCTGCCTCACAGTAATGTTGGGACCCTCAAATAAAAGTCACCATATAAATACACTGGTCTATTTCCATAAACCATTTTTATTTCAAAAACACCTTTAAGAAATAAAAAATGTCTTTTCATGAGTACCATGTATACCTCTTATCTTTGTCTGAAACAAAATAGAAGTACAGTTTTACACAAAATCAGTACCGTGCTATAGACTCTGACACTGATTGAAGGTGTGTGTATTAGAGCTCTTAATGGCATTTGGAAGGAATTTAACTAAGTGTGCTGTCTGCAGGTGGGTGGTCTCCCTGAAGATATTTTCCTTTTCTAATCATCTTGCTACTGTGTGACCTCCTTTTCTGCAGCTTAATAATTAAACTAGCAACAGAATCTCCTCCTGCTTCACTTTGATGTGTCACCATCTTGACCCTTTTAAAAGGTGTTTCCAGTCAGGTTAGGTTTTTTCCTCTTCATGTTTATTTCAGGTGTGATAAAGGAAAAAAGAAATACTCCTCTTAAAAGAAACTGGCAAAGTTTGGCATTTGGCCAAAGCAAGTTGTTGCCAGGGGAAATTCCATAATGGTATATGTGAAGGAAATACTTTACAAAAGGAGATTAGAGAGAATTTTGTACAGTGACCCCAAATAAACAGTGAAGGAAAAATGATAGCCACAGAGCTAAACTAAAGAGAGAAACTGTTATTTAGAGATATGGCCCTCTCACCTTAATTTCATATGTTTAAATGAAGACAGACTGATAGGGATCAAAAGTTGTGACCATCTGCTGTTTATTCAGTGGCCTGCCTGAAATGAGTTTGAAAGTTTCAATACACTTCCTACTGAGCAGGTGTCTGTGACAGAAACCACCACTATATGTAGCACCAATGGCACACTTGCCATCAGTCTCACTAGCAAGGCCAAGGACTGAATGGAACAACCGTGTCTGCTAGAGTCAATCCTTCCAAGCATATGGTGAGGGCAGAATGGGAGAATCTGCAGTGCTGTTGCCCATGCTATGCCTATTCCATGGAGAAGTCTGACTTCCAGTAAGAATCTGAGCTTGCTGCCCCTCCCCTTGGTACTTTCTCTACTGCCTTCCCTCACCCGTTGCTCCCTTCCTTTTATACTTTCCTCTTCTTCTTAAGCACTTTTCCTGGGTTGTACTATGATGTAGCCCCTGAAGGATTTACCTATATGGGAATGGAGTCCACTAACTTTTATTTCCCCAGCACTTGAAGGAGAGAGGAAGGAGCTGAACATCCTGGCTAAGTATTCAGTCCCACTCCAGCTCAGCCTCTGGAGTCTGTAGAACAATGTGTGTCTTCAATTCCCACCTCCCCAGTCAGTTTCAACAAAATGGTGGAGCGAGAGGACTGTACAGGCTGTTTAGTAGGAATTTAATTGTGTCTGCTCTTGTTTTTAGCCAAGTGGGTGCACTGGGTTCTGAGCTTCATAGAGTCAGTTAACTTGGTCAAAGCATTGCACAGGAGTATAGCGGAGAGCCTGATCAGCTCTCTCTGTAGACACTCAGGAGTCTCTGCTGTGGACAGCAAGATTTCAGCCAGGACACTATACCACCCTCACCACATCTCCTCATTCAGGCCTTGCCAACCTCTCACAATCCCTTTAATTCCCAGGGTCTTTTCACCTTAACTGCATTCCCTTTATATCATTTGGAAAGCTCCTTGATGGGTCCAGAATGTCTGGAACAGTCTCCTTTGCGATCTAATTAATATTTAATGCAAATGTCAGAGTTGTCTGGCTGTGCAATGCACTCTGAAGCATATATATTTCAAGAATCAATTACAAGAATCAAAATTAAGGTTAAACAGGATCTACAGTAATGAGAGAGTTGTGTTGAATGTGCTTGGCCCAGCAGCTTTAATACTGGCAGCTCTTGGCAGAGAGTGTGACTCATTCAGTCCTCCACCTAGGCTTTTGGTTGTGTCCGAGAATGAGAGAAAAGGGCCTTTGGTTGTTCCAGAAGAACAAATAAAAATGGATTTTACAGGCTGCCAGATCTTCCATTAAGGAAGTTAGCATGGCTATAGGACAAAGTTTGTTAGGAGACTTGTAATGGAAGGAAGAGAGTGAGGCCTAAAAGGTAATTTGTGTAAACATATTGGGCTTGAGAACATATGAGAACCAAGCCTTTTTGCCTATTACAATTAACCATTGTATTCCCTCTGAGCCCACCCTCAGAATGTTCAGCTGGAAAGGGCCGGGGAAGTGAAGTATGAGTCAAGAATGGAATGATTTACATATTTCTATGCACAAATCAAGAAGACTAAATTTATTTTTAAAGTGGGAGGAATGAGTACAAGCAAGATGGCAAAAGGGGTCTGACTCATGGTGAACAAGTCATGCACCACTTTAAAGGATTCTATGGTGTTTACTCAGTACTCAGTGCATTCAGTACAAATGAATTCCTTGGTATACGAATTTCCCATAGTCTCTTCCCATGTCTACAGATGACTTTGCATGACACACACAGGAGCAGTACAAGAGCAGCTATACTAAAATATAGGTGGCATGTGACTATTTTTGGTCATGTTCCTATAAACTGTTGTAGTTAAAATTTGATTTTTAGAATAATTTGTTCTGCAAAACAAAAGCCTATTTCTCTGTTATTGATATACAATCCAGATAGGTGAATGATGATTTGAAGTGATAACAACTTACTTTATAGGGACATTGCTAAGATACTTTTTTATCTTAAAACCAAACTTCCTTGCCTGAATATCTTTGAATATTAACACAGAAAGAATATTGTCTAATTTCCTTTTCCCAATGCAAGCTGTTTATTTCTCTTTTCATTTTTTACTTGCCAGAGAAAGTGAAACTCGACTGGTCAGATTTACTTTCTGGTTCTCATGCATTAATAGAACACAGTTGTGTTTAGGTTTTCAGTGCTGCAGTACAAGTACTAAAATTTGAAATTTTATAAGAAAATTGTATTTTGTCTATATGGACCCAAAAAGTTTGGCACTTAAATTTTACTTGAGGTCTTTTTTAAGTCTCTAGAACATAAATCAATTTCACGTCACATTTTTTTAAAAATAATCCTAAGGTACCCTTAATTAGTCATAAAAATAATTTTCCTGTGCAGTTTTCAGGAGAGTGAACCCAAATTTCAACCTTAAAGGTTGAACTTTCAACCACGTCAATTAAAAAAAAATTACCGCTGCCCTCCCTCCCTGCTCTCTTTTTACCTCTTTGCCATGACATTGTTGTGTCTTTTGCTCTTTACATAGTAAGTATAATATGAAGGAACCGTGTGGGCATGGTGGGGTAAAAATAACCCTATTTCCTAAACACGTTATATGCAAGTCCTAGCTGCATACACACATTGCTGCTTTGACAGTGTAACAGTGGCTTCTGAAACACTATAGACCGTGAGGCCTACATAGGCCATGATTCATACATTATTTAAAGGGATCCTACTCAATTCCTCTACACCACACAGTCATGTGGTACTCTGATCCTGCAACTGCACCCTCAATGAGTTCAGTGGGGCTCCGCACAGGCTCATGGATCTACTCGGATGGATTCAGTGGCAGGAGTGAACCCTAATACCAGATAAGTCAACACTGTGAGACTACTCATGTGCTTGAAGTTAAGCTTTTCAGAACTGAGGCCTTGCTTTGAAAAGACCCTAGGATAGGATGATTTGTTTTGGGAGATGCTTAGCACACGTTAAGTGGTGACAGAAAAATATCATGACGCTAATAACTTTCAGAACCTGCTACCCCACTGCAAAACCAAAAAAATTACTACTGTTCTCCATGTTCTTCAACACACTGAGTGTAAAAATATTCATGGAGTTTGAGGTCAGCTACTTGTATCGCAGTAAATGCATATTTCCCCATAATTTTCATATGGCTCCATTCCCAAGCCCAGTCCACAGGCATTACTCTAGAGCAGTGTTTCCCAAACTTGGGACGCTGCTTGTTTAGGGAAAGCCTCTGGTGGGCCAAACTGGTTTGTTTACCTGCCGTGTCCGCAGGTCCGGCAGATCGCAGCTCCCATGGGCCGTGGTTCGTTGCTCCAGGCCAATGGAAGTGGCGGCCAGTACGTCCCTCGGCCCGTGCCGCTTCCAGCAGCTCCCATTGGCCTGGAGCAGTGAACCGCAGCCAATGGGAGCTGCGGTTGGCCGGACCTGCGGATGCGGCAGGTAAGGAAACTGGCCCGGCCCACCAGAGGCTTTCCATACACAAACGGCATACCAAGTTTGGGAAACATTGCTCTAGAGAGTTGTGCCATTGACATCTATTAGGGCTGCAGGATTAGGAGTTTATTTTGTCTTTCTTTACATATTTTTTCTTTTAAAATCAATATTAAAATGCTCTTAAAGAACAAAAGAAATATTACTTGTTGCTAGGGTGATGAGAGGAAAAGGAATTGTGGGTTCAAGCAACAGCTGGGACATATGTGGTGTGGCAGTCAACTGCATTGTGCTGCGGCAGGGGGAATGTAACTAAACAATGACTTCTAGAATTTAATTGGTTAAGGAAATATTTAACTTCCAGATGTTCAAACCCTGCTCTCTGTTGTGAAAATCTGTTTTCTCTCCACAGTCGTCATTGCTAAATCCATGCTCTGCTGCTCCATGCCCACGTGGGCTGAGCTATGTCTGGCCATTCAGTTTCAAGGTATGCACCTGCTTTACTCGGACACCAAATATTTACATAAATGTACATGATATAATTGGGGTCTCTGCTCTAGATTCCTTCTGATGGTGCAATAAGCATGTCTCTTGCTGAATGAATTGCAGTCAGTTCTAAAGCTGTTAATGCTAATGTATCTCAGTGCTATATTTCCTAGCAATTTCATTTTCTACATTCATGTTCTAGCTAATGAGGTTATAAATGCTAGCTTCAATTTCCTCTGATCTATAACTACCTCTGATCAATCCTTAGCTCCTTGGGCCCAATTCATCATTACTGTGTCCCTTTAAGACAGCTAGACTGTAGCGAAGGGACAGCAGGCCCCTTCTTATCCACCTGAGGAATTCCTCCAATGCAGGGAAGCTCCTATACTAGAGGGTATAGAAAGGGCTGGATCTGCCAGGTCTGGGCTATCTTTGCAGGAGCTGTGGTTATGGGAAGCATGACAGGCTGTACCTGGGCGGCCATGATAGAGGCAGACCTTTGTCCTGGCAATTATGCATCCTTGCAAAGCTCCTTGGGAGCCACTGAAGCAAGGACACAAGTTGGAGTAGTTTCCAGGGCTGTCCAAGCCTATGCCAGGGACCACACAGCCCCTAAAGAGGCAAAGTGCAAACTAACTCTCAGACCGCACTTTATTCCAACTGCTCTTATTTCTGTCCTCACACAGGTTTCCAGCCTTTCCCCTAACTCCCACCCAAACACCTTTCCCCATTGACTGTTCATACCCTTTCCCCCTAGCTTCAGGGATATCACATGGCAAATAAGGAAAAAAGTGAAGGACCGCCAGGCTTTGCACATTTTCTGCTGGGCTCTGGCCAGCTGCACTCTCAACGTGGTGGTTTCCCAGAATGCTTTTCTTCTATTCCCAAGGAAGCTCTGGAAGTTATAAGTGGTCTCTATACCTGCATAAGCCCTGAAAGGTGGTAGATATTGGGGAGAGGCATGAGATGACTTAACTTATATTTATAGTGGAGGTAAAGTTCCATACCTGGGGGCAATTATATACAAACCAGTCCATCCATCCCTAAACTGAATGAATGTATTTTTCACATCATTTATTAATATCACATTAAGGAAAGGGAAATTACTGAGAGCGAAACAAGGATCCAGTCTGGCCTTCAATACATGTTAAAATTTAAACAGATCTTAAAAATAAAATAGATGCTTAGAAAGTCCTGACAAAACACAGAAACCACCATCTTTCCATTGGAATTATGTCAAGGTTTCTTAGGTGCTTATGAAAATCTCTTCCACAATTATTTTTCAAAATCTTTGTGTGTTAGTGTACACTGCACTGAAATTGTGTCAGATCCCAAGAACAATTTTTGTTCAGCGCAAGCATGCAGTTCTCTTCTGATACTGGATATCTATTTTAGTTTCATGTGAATGTGGTGTAAAGGTCCGTAATCTGATACAGTGGGCCAACCTAGTCCAGCAACAAGAACAAATCCTTCACAATGGAGAATTTTGTTTCAAGGCTGTTTTGAAAGCTCACAGATTGAAACAAAAACAAAAAACAAGCAACAAAAAGGCTCTTACACAAACCAAATAAAAGGCTCAGCTCAGGGTATAGTGACTGGAGATACAGCTCATTGTACTATATCTGACAGAGTGACCTCATTTACCTCTGAACACCTGACTGGGCTTCACAAGTTGGTCACCATCACCAACCCCATTTGACTGCCTGCAGGGCTATTAACTCCCCATCTGTGTTTGCTCAGATATATGTGTTGCACCATTTCATTAAGACCAATATCTCTAGCTAAGACAAGCCACTGTGTGGGCTGATGCAGTAGACACGCCCCACAATCTATTTAGCTGTCTAGGCATTTGTCCCTCATTCATTATGGTGGTAGTAGCAGGGCCGCCCAGAGGATTCCGGGGGCCTGGGGCAAAGCTGGGGAGCTGTGGCGCTTGTATTCACCCAGCAGTGGTCTGGGTCTTCGGCAGCATTTCGGCAGCAGGGGATCCTTCAGTCGCTCCGCATCTTCAGCAGCACTGAAGGGCTCCCCCGCCACCAAAATGCCACTGAAGACCCGGACTGCTGCTGGGCCAGAGCTCGCAGGGCCCCGCAAATTGCCCAACTTGTCCCCCCCGGGTGACCTTGGGTAGCAGAGCACTATGCCAGTGTCCCTCATTCTTCATCTGTGTCCAGAGCTCTTTCAGTGCTCAGGATCTCTTGAGCAGAAAGGGCCAATCACAAAAATCCTGTGCTTAGTTTTAGGAGATGGATGAATATTCAGAGTTGACTGGGATGACTGACAATCTTTATTATGTACTTCAGTGAGCAGAGCAATGACAGTCCAGAAGCATGTTTGGTGTGATCTGCCAGAATAGTGCAGCCTTGTAGAAGAGAGACATTGCTTTGAATAAAATGTGCAGGATTCTGTTGTGTAGAGAAAACTGGACATTTGATTAGCATGCTAAGTGTTTCAGCTAAATCAATTTCTTCATTGTACTTTAAAAAGCCAAGCACCCTCACCTGTTATGAATTAACCTTCCTGATTAGAATGTAAGAAACCGTGTGAATTGCAGACCAGCTTTGTGTCAGGCTGTGGAATTCAGTGTGGCATAAACCTTCAGAATTCTGATCCTTGTGGGACTTGGCTACAATCAGTCAAACATTCTATCAATCAGCAGGACCCCTGCATAGTATGGCATTAACCTTTACAATTCAGACTTGTGTGGGACTCTGCTATACTCAATCAGTCAAGTCTGTCTGCACAGTTACTCCATAGGGGGTACATCAACCTTTCTAATGCCATTGACAAGCTGAATTGTGATCAGTCAATCAGTCCTATCATGCTGCACAACTGCTGTAAAATAATGCAAACCAGAACTCTTCTCCCCCCTGCCCTGAAAAAAAAAATCACCTCGCAATCAGTGTTATTTACAAATCACTTGAAAATGACATTCTCCCTTTTTCTATCAATTAACTAGCTCTATCTATTTCTTTTTTTTATTGGAAGACTGATGAATATTTTTAATCACTGTGTTTTTTAGGTGTGATTACCTAACGATTTGGCACAAATAGCTGTCTGCTATCAGGCCCAGCTTTGGAGTAACAAAATTACTACAGGTCAGGATGCAATAAGATGGTTTGGCAGAGCAAGTTTGTTTACATCATACCTGGCTCTAGTTAGATTCATAGTAGATTTGGCCCCATTTACTGTTCCCTTACGGTATTTACTCTAATGATAAAGTATTTTCTATGCAACCAGAATGACATACTGCATAAAAATCATTGCAGATAGACAAAGCTGAAACCAAACTAAAAGCATGTTTGAGACAATATTGCATGTTGGCATGCACTGTAAATTGAAGGAGGACATGTTAATATTTGTGCATTGTTAGATCTGTTAATATCTACCTAAAATGTAAGAAGCAAACATCTGGCTTTGTGTGCTTGCATTTTCTAGCTATCATTTATATTGCTGGAATGTTTCGCTTTCAGAGTGTATTTATGGGCAAGACTTTTGTAATTGAGAAAATGTAATAATAATATGAAACAAGCTCCTTTTCTAAAATTTTTGTAACACTTTTTTGTATGACTTAAAAGATAACTCTGCCCTCTCTACTGTTCCCATTCCTTAGTAGCTATGGAATAACCCATGTATGTGATTGTCAGGGCTGATTCCCCACTTTGGCACTTTGAATACAGAAGGTGGGGGCCCACAAGAATTCTAAAAATTAATACTAGCCACTCCAGGCTTGTATTAAACTCCCAAGGTTACAGCTTTTCTCTGAACTTGGATGAGTAGATGCTGCCACCACTCAAGTGCAAAAACTCCTTTGAGAACCCAGGAAGCCACACTTGGGAAATCCTTCCTGTTGGGTACCCTCAAGCCCTTTCACCCCCACTCCAGGGAAGAGCTGAGAAAGAAAACAAAGGAAATCAGCTGTTGCCACCAGCTAATTAAATAACATGTGTACAAGCCGCTTAGGACACAAAATCCAGGCTGTTCTTAAAAAATGTAAATTTTATTAAAACAAAAAGAAAGAAAATATATTGAAAACTCAGGCTATTGCTATATTTAAAAAACCTGCTTACAAAAATTCAGCATCAAGAATAACTTTTTTGAAGTCCAGCTTAAAGGTTACAAGCAAAACAAAAGCATTTGGGTTTAGCAGAGAGGAGTCCACAAGCCATAAAGAAATAAGGAAATATAAACCTAATTACGTCTTCCTAGACATTTCCTGATCTACTTACATAATTGGGGTTTCAAATGAGTAGTTTCTAGGTATGATTTGATGAGTTTTCATACCTGGCCTCAAGCTCTTACAGCATAGCTGCAGCCCTGTCTCTGCTTTCCCCTCGAGAACAACAGACTGACAAAGGGGAAGTTTTTTTTCCCAATTTTAAAAAGTTCTAGCCTTCCCATTGGCTCTTTTGGTCAGGTGCCCACTTCTTTTCTTTTACGTATGCAGGGTGACTTTTTAACCCTTTACAGGTAAAGCAAGTAGAGAACAGCTACTAAGAGGGATTTTATAGCTGGCTGGCTAGCTGGGTGTCCATAAAAGGGAGTTACCACCCCCTTTCATTTATCATAATGATGATGTCTCTTTTCCATAAAGGGAGCCAGAAGTTTGGCTAATGAAGCAATCCAATTGGACAGTATTCTGGGTTGTCATATGCTTGCTGCTCAAAATGAATAGATACAGAAAATAAAAATTCAGTATGGTTTGATACACTTCATGTTTTCAAATGCCTTTAGGCTGATACTCCTTACCTTACTTTACTGTGTGTTGGAACTTGAAATGGCATGATGGATGTGGGATAATGGGATTTTCCCTGTGGAGGAAGATAGGAAAGCTTTACTTTTTCCCCCAAAGGGTAGATTTGCTGTTGTTGAAGATGCTGGCCACACTATAGTTACAAAAACATGATAAAGTTGGTTTGAGACAAGATCGCTTTAATTGTACCCAGATAATTTTTTTTGGTTTGTTTCCCCACAGCTTTTTTGCCATAACAGCTATGTTTGTGTGTCTGCACCTACCATGCTGCCCATTCAGTGATGCACTCTGAGAACATCTCAGCAGCTATACATCCTGGGTAGGAGATGGAGTGCCCAGAGGGTGAGCACACACATACTAGCTTCAGCAGAACATGGGACAGTCTGCTCTGGGAGGTCTAGGGAACTTGAAGGAAAGAGGACAGGCCAAGCCACTAACGAACACGGTCAGGGAGTTCTGTGTGCATTGGACTGTGTTGAACTGCTTACAGGAAGACTATTACATCCCAAGCTTGTCCTTTGGTAGGGGCCCAAACACTGTTAACTGATCACACTAAGCTTTAACTAGACTGTGTAAAGAGATAAACTATGTTCAGAGACAGTAGTAAATTATTACAAACTATTAAAAGTTGTAGTGTGGGCAAGGTTGATAGGACTGATTCTGCTCCCATTGAAACAATGAGAATTTCACCCTTAGTTTAATAGGAACAGGATTGAGCACTAAGGGCTAGATTTACAAAGGTATTTATGTGCCTAATGATGAAGATAAATGCTTGGTAGGATTTACAGAAGTACTTCACTGAGTTAGGTGCCTAACTCCCATTGACTTCCTTAGGCATATTTGTACATCCCACAAGGTGCCTAAAATATATATCTTTCGTAAATCCTAGTGATGAAAGCTGAGAGATGATTTTTCGTAGCAACCATACTTACATGTTTTACTACATCAAAGTACTTTGTGCAGAGCTCCTGGTGCTACAAAATTTCTATAGAAGGAAATTCACTGTTATCAATACAATGGTAGAGAACACACTGGAGATTTTCACCTTTGAAGGGGTGGGGAGAATGCATTATTTAAAGGCCTAATCCTGCAAGCACTTCAGCATGTGAGTAACTTTATGCATGTGAACAAAGTTACCCATGTGCTTTCCTATTTGCAGGTTTGGACCCTAAATGTATATCGGGGCGGGGGGGTGATGATGGCGGATACATCTCTCTCATCTTGGCATGGGGTGAAAGTCTGAGCAAACGAATCCACATATTATAGAAGCAAGCCCTGTCAATGTGTGAAAGCTGGTAGAGTTGCTTGAGGCCTGTGGTGTCCTAAATAAAGTATTCAGTGAATTTACTGATTTCAGCCTGACAGGAAATGGAAGTCACTGTTCATATCAGACACAGCCTGAAACAAATGAAGGGAGTGAAAATTAAGCCTTACCTTGACCACTGAGAACATACTAGATAAAACACATACTCCTGGATCATGTGTGAAAGATTCCAGGGAGAAATGAAATGTTGTACTCACTATCTCTCCTTCCTCCTCCATCCTGCCAAAACTGCTATTTTGTTTTTAATTTTATTTGTCCACATTGTTTTTCATTATTCTAAGGCACTGCTAAAGCACAGATGTAAAACATCAGTACAATACACAGAGGTGTGGACCACACAGACATGCAGTTCCCTTTCAAAATGCACAACAGAGGAAACAGTTTTTGTAATTAAACTTTCTGATTTCTTTTTGTTAAAAACAACTTGTGCAACTTCTGTGAAAGGAGGAGGATAACTTAAAACATCATATTAGCACTAAAAATTGGCAGGGGGTGAACGTACTGATTAGATGAAGGACCCCTCCCCTTCCCATCAACCTGAAAGAAAGGTTGGGGAAAGGAAACTGGTTTCCGCAGTGGTTGCCATTTCTCTACCTCTGTGTTCTTTGCTGTGCTCTGTAGACACACAATAATAACCCCAGTGGGTCTGTGGATCAAATGACTAGCTGCTGAAGGATTAAGAGCAATTCTATCCTCTTGGCATGGGCTTTGGAATTTTCATTAAAATGACCTTGGGTGTGGTGAGAGAGGAATTCAGGCTGCGTTGATCAGGAGTTAAACATCCTACCTGGGAAAACAACAAAAGGGCCCCTTTAAAATGCTCCTTACTGGGCCTCAAGCAGAGTCGTCGTACTTTTTAAACTTTGAGATGGTTGTACACAGATTAGCCCAGAGATATGTGGAGATTCAAAATGAAAGGATCTTGGAGGGAAAAGGAGTGGGCAAGAGCATTCATTTTCTAGAATTGCTTACAAATACTTACTGTTAGAAAGTTTGTTCATTTGCTAGAGAGTGAATGGACTTTCAGGTTGACGTTTCATGCTGCCTATAGCAGTAGAAAATTAAAAGTTATGTGCCAGATTGTGCAAAGCTTCTTCAGGTACATAAGTGCTCATTCACAACTTCTCCATCTCCACCTTTTTGTCCAGCCTGACATCTCCAACTCACTCTTGGTTATTTCTACTTAGATATCTTGCAGTCTTACATCTCAGTCTGTCCAAAGCGGAATTTATCCTTTATCTTAATCTCGCACTATTCCTCCCCTCACTAGCAGCATAGACAACCCCACTATCTTGTCTGTCTCCCAGGCTTGTCACCTTGCTATTACCTTCAACTGCTCCCTTCTTTCCCCTACAACATGCAGCATCTGAACAACCCCCCCTTTTTACTATAGCCAAATTCTGCTTTTTCTTTAAACCTTTTGATAAACGCTTTATTCCCATAAGAGTCATCTTTTGCCTTGACTATTCTAAACTTAGGTTTCCATCATCTTACCTCCCAGCCTATCTGATAATGTCACTGCTAAAGCAATATTGACTTTTTCTCTTTCAGTGTCTAGAGTGATTCCCTCCTGGGCTTTCTTCAAGGCTTACATAATCATTTCCCACTTTCACTTCTGCTTTCTTTTCCTCAATCCCTCAATTAATATTTCTCCTGGTAAGTAATCCTCTCTCCTTTTCCCACTCTTGACTTCACATGATCCTTCATTCTGCTTCCCATCCATGGAATAATTTCCCATTTGTTGTCCTCCAAAGGCCCTCTTTCTCCATATTCACTTCACTCTTTAAAATCCGCTTCTGTATATTGTATTTACCCCTTTAATATTCTCACCAGTGATCTCTTCCATTCTCCCTTCCTTGGACAGCTGTAGTTTGTTTTGTTTTGCTATGTTCAGCTGTAAAATCTTTGGTAAAACTAAGTTTTATTTTATTTGGGTTATTTAGATGTCATTTTGGAAGACTGGTTCTAACATGCATTCTTCTGCCTAGGTGGCTTTTAAGAATAGTTTTGTACTGGAAAAAATGAAAATGCATCACTTGTCACTGTTGGTGGTTGTTATGGAGTGACATCTGATTTGCAGTCTGGTTGACATCAGGATCCCCAAGAGTACCTGTGGGGCAATGGTCCCACACTGGTCTCTAAGGGGTTAATAGAGCAATAGGGAGGCTGCACAGGAGGCAGAGGGGCTGAGAGAAGTAGCCAATTGGGGCCTGGCAGACCCATATAAAAAGAGATGCAGGGCACAGCAGGGTCAGTTACTCCCTGGTTTTCATGGAGGGAGAGCTGGGTGCTGGTGGGGTAGAAAGAAACTAGCATTCTGGACAGAGCAGTGCTGCTAGCAGAGACTAGGGGAGCTAGAGGGAGCTCCTGGCTGGCTGCTGGAATTTTCAGGCTGACACCCTAAGACAAGGGCAAAGACAATGCTGGGCCCATGGGGAAGTGGCTGGACAATTGGCTGCAGACACCTCTGGGGAAGTGGCAGGACAGTTGGACTGAAGCACTCGACTACAGAAGGGGGAACGCAGATTGTGTCATGGTGGAGGGCTGTGATGTGAAGAGGATGCCGCAGTCCTTGGAGTGATGTGGGTCCAGAAGCAGAAGTGGCAGTGGGCGAGGCATCACTAGGAGAGGGCGTACCAACCTGTGGAACTAATTCTCCAAGACAGCCAGCAGGATGCACCAGCATGGTGAGTGGAGCCCCGTTACAGTACCCAAAAAATTACCAATCCTTATTCCCTCTGCTGTGTGCCTGGAAGAAAAACAATGTATCATTAACAGACCAGATTGTAAACAAAGAGCACACCAGAAACTAGCTTCACCATAACAAAACTATAAAAACATGCTGTCTATTAGCTTCACCATAGCTAAGCAGTTTACAAATCTAGTGACAGTCCATTAAAGTCAATGGAACAAAGGCAATTGATATCAGCTGAGGATCTGCCCCCAAAAGTTTAGATACTTTGCCTCCATAAACTCTGTTAGTTCAGACATCGCTGTCTTGTGAATCTGTCTTCACTCAATCCCTCTCCACTGAACAGTTTCTGTAAGAGATCGTCCCTGCCTACATCTAGTGTTCTTGCAATGATGGACTCATGTCCTGCTACTCCTCTGTCATGGTGGCTTTGTTAATGGATCACTCTCTCCTTAATATCTTTGGGGCCCACCAGGCAGTGTGCCAAATGGTTCAGCTCTCTCAGATTCTGAATGCAAAACATGTAGTCATGCTGCATAAGAGAATGAGCTAAAATGGCTTCTGCTAACCCTCCTGACCCCATCAGATAGACTGGCTGTGAGGGAAGTAGTACCATGTGACTTCTGTGAGCAATCACAACCAACCTAGATTGGGTGAGGAGGTAAAAATTCCCATAAAATTTCAACTTATATTTATTTAATTTTATCTTATTACTGCAAAAGCATCCTAATCTCACTGTGCTATGAACTTGTGATAACAAACAAAAGATATGGTCCCTGCTCCCAAAAGCTTACAGACTAACTTGAGAGAAGTTAGGTCAACTAACCATAAGAGAAAAATGGAGAGAGAGGACGTGGTTACACAGGTTAGTTATGTTCACAACCTGACTGCTCTGAATTATTTGTAAGGTGTTTTTTGTTTTGCAGATGGATAAATGTCAGCTATCTGCACTGGCCACTCTTCTTGGTGGTAATGAGCTGGTTGGTTTCTTGTAGGTGTCACAGCAGAAATAAAGAGAGATTATTGGCTTTACAGATGTATTCAAGGAGAGCGTTTCATGTGTAAGGGGCAAGAAACAAATGGCAGAGGCCTATGCAGGACTGGTGTAGAGCCCTGTAGCGGGACTGCTGCCATAATAGTGGAAGTGGGGGGGAGTGGGATTAAAAAAATAGTCCTGCATAGGGCTCTAATACGTGGAGACTTCTGAAGGGGAATTGAACAAATAGGTGTTCAAGGCTAATGGTAGAAAACATTCTTCTGGGAGGGTGCAGCTCTACCTAGTGCCCTACTATGGACTATGTGGAATTTGCAGTCTTGCTCATGAGGATATGTTTTGTTAATCATCAGATCATGTGAAGCTTATTTTTGTTCTACAAAATTGCCAGTTTCTGCCAGTAATATTAACAATGCTGGCATAGAAATAAATCAGCAGATTGCTGGCATTTAAGGATGGGCAGGGAAATTGTGAATTAGCATCAAGTATATGTATTTTTTATAATAAAATGTGTGAAATATGGCAGCTAATCACAAGAAATCAATCAACTAATGATGACAACTATGGAGGCTGAATATTTCTTTGGTACGGGTTAAAAGCATAGAACGTATGAATATTGCAACCAAGTATTTTGCCTGGAAGTGCCAAATAGAGGTATTAGTTAAGTTAAAACATGTTAAGGAAGAAACACACTCCTCAAAGCTGGCAGCAGGAGCTAGTATGCTACGGATTGCAGAGAGCAGATGACTTTGCATCACCTACATTGCTCCTACCTTGTATTATAATTAATTTAGTGTCTGTGCCACTCAGCATTTCTCAAAATCTCCCAGGTATAGCACGTAAGAAATACACCAAGCGCCTGCTCCTGCTCCCATTGAAGTAAATGACAAAATACCCATTAATTTCAATTGGAGCAGAAGGAGGCTTCAGATCCTGGGCTAATTTCAATACTAAAGTTCCAAATGAGTTTTTTCTTCCCAGCAACGGATGTTACCATTGTTCTTGACCCAAGTGGCCATTATTATGTTCCTTGAGAACATAGTTCCTTTCAGAGTAGTTATGTTCCTTGAGAAATTATTTAGTGCTTTGGGACATCTTGTGTACTGTATAATTTCAAGATAATATCAGGACAGTTGGTTGAAGAAAAATTAGGCTATTCATCCTGTTTATCTTGGTTACGGATATTAGGCTGTTGCCATATGCTGTTTATATGTCTTTGCCAGTAATATTGATTCTTCTGAAAAGACCTTTATTAGCACAGCATGTGAAGGAGAGTTGTGGTTAGAGTCGGAGCTTGAGAGCCAGAACTTCTAAATTCTGTTCCTGTCTCTGCCACTGATTCATTGTGTGATTTTTCTCTTGCTGACTGTGTACTTGCATATGGATTACTTTTTCAGGGAATGGTAGTGTGCAGTATGGGTTTGAATATTTCTGTGTGGTTTAGAGCACAGTATTCCCTGGAATGCACTTATCAACTCAGTGATGGAAGACGCAGTATTCAAATCTCTGGGTAAAATTTTCAAAAGCTCCTAAATAACTTAGGAGCCCAAATCCAACTGTCTTCCAGTAGAACTTACACTTCTACATGACTTAAGCACTTTCAAATATTTTAGCTTTCATTACCAGAGGTTCAAGAAGTAACTTTCAATTTGTTCATATATGTTAAAATTATATTACAAACTGCTTACTAGCAGTTTTTAGTGATTTTTATTTTTCTTACTAATTAGATAAAGTGATTGGACTACATTTTATAATACATTGCAGATCTTTAGTACTAATGAATCTTGCACCAAGCTTTTTCAGCAAGGAGTTTTATGACACAATTTTGCAGACATCCATAGAAATTTTGTCTACATAAAAAACATTGTGCCCTGATTATTAGCAAATCTTGTAGCAGTTGCTATTGGTGTGTGTGTTAGTTAATGGGGAATTGGGGGCGGGACTTATATAACTTTAAACATAATTAAATTAGTACAGATGCTCCCCAACTTATGCAAGCATTCTGTTCTGGAACGCCTTGCGTAACTCAAATTTTGCTTAAGTCAGAAACGTATCTCCGACCATTGCACAAAAAAATTCCAAATAACCCAAAAAAACCCCAAAGAATCAAAACATCTATTTCTAGCTCATGGAACTTTTTCCGATTTGTGTATGTTGAGTTTATGTAATTCGGGGAATGTCTGTACTACATCTCCATACTGATTCAGTATTATGAAACCACATGTAAATGCTATCTGATTGATTAATTAAATAGTCTTATTGAAACCTCCCTGACAATGTCTGGTCTTCAAAGTTACTTGTCTGTTCTATGTGGGAAATACACAACCACAGACCAAACCAAAAACTGATTATTTTTATTGTGGTAGCACCCAGAACCTTCTGTCAGGATGATGGCTCCACTGTGCTCAGTGCTGTACAACCTGCTGGTAAGAAACAATCTCTATTCTGAGGAGTTTACACTTAGAAAAAAAGCAGGGGAAAAGGGTACAGTGGTGTCTTGTTTATTTCATATCCCTTCCCCCGCCCCCCCGAAAGCTACATATGAAGGGTGATGGGAAGAGCATAATCAAAATGTGTATAATTTTATGTCCATTATAGAATTGATGAGTGTTTGAATAAAGTACGCTTTATCGCCTCTCAGTATGTCCCTTATTAGTTGACCAGTTATTTGGAGGCCTTGAGAGGTAGGTTGGCCAGTCATTAGGCTGAGAACTTGGGTTAAATTTCCTGCTCAAGCACAAATTTCCTGTGTGCCCTTGGCAAGTCTCCTAGTCTCTTTGTTACCCTTTGTAAAATGGGGATAATAGTATTTCACGATCTCATAGAGGTGTTGTGAAGTTAAATATATTAGAGATGGTGAGGCACTCAGTTACTATGGTAACAAGGGCCATATTAATATGTGAAAAAAATTGTGGAAGAACTGGGCCGTGAAGATAAGAAGCTTGAAATTTATGTAAAGAAACACAGGGACAGTAGTTTAGTTGATCTGTCTGACTGGCCTATCTGACTTCTGCATTTGCATAAACTGTACAGTAGTTTTTTCACAGTTATCTGAGAAATAAAAATCTATTTTAATCTGCACTGAAATAACAGATTAAATCACTCAACAGGAGTGGCATGTTAGTTGCATTTTATAAAATGCATGAACTGTATCACCCAGTTGCTAATTTCTGATTTAATGAATGCTTTTTCTTTTTTTTATATTACTGCTTTAAACTTCAGCTAAACTCTGATGCTTGCTTAACCTGGGACTGTGGTATGTTTGAAGTGATCCCTTCAACCCGTCACATTGGTGCACTGCCAGCTTCCATCCATAGCCTACAGCTTTAAGCAGTTAATGTAATATCCTGACATGTCATGGGAGGCAGTGGGAGTCTGTAGCAGGGACAAGATTTCATAGCACAGCTCCAAAAAGAGTCAGGAGCAGAGCTTTGGCATTACCACCACAAAACTCAGCTTGCATGGTGCTTGTTTCTTTGGCAACAAGAGCTCACTATTCTAGGCTGCTCCTTTCTAAGCCTGCAGAAACACAATCCATTACTTGATATTGAAAGAAAGTTTATTTCAGCATGGTTACATGATGAGAAGGTCCTGGAATGAGTTCAGATGAGAGTGGCAGAAACCTGTCACATTAAAAACAGATTGTCAGTGTAACAAGTTTGTTCCCCTCAAGCTACTAGCTGGAGGCAGAAAAGGGTAGTGGTGGAGGAAATGTGAGCAGCACTGAAATATTAATACTAATCAAAGCTGTAATCTCCTGCAAAGACACGTGTAGGCATTGCTTCTGAGGATTGTTATTCTAGACCCCTTATTTTGATCACATGACTCTTGGTTGCACATTTTTGCCCCTCACAGAGCTCTGTAGATGTGACCAGATGAGTAAATTGCTTTCATGTGAGTATAAGATGAGGAATTCTTAGCATTTACATAGGGCCCATGTAGGTGGCATGGTCTTCTTTTCACTTAAACCCCTTGAAGTGCTTTCCCTGCTTCCCATACCCACAGGACAAGTTTGTACGAGTTAATAGAGTTTGGGGGCTTTCCTAATATGTACTGCTTCTCATTCTGCAGAAAACCTCTTTCCAAAATGAGAGGGAAGTGCAATTATGATCATGGGAGCCATTGGAAGTATGGCTTCTTTAAGAGCCGTGATCCACAGGGCCCAGGAGGAGTTGATAGAGCTGGATTATAGAGCAGATACTCCCTTTTTCCAGCAACAAATCTTAAAGATAGAAATAGATTTCAGGTATCCACAGTTTAAGGGAGCTACTTTTTTATGGGGCTGGCAAGCCTGATTCCTCCAGTGGCGGATTAATGATTTTGCCACCACTAGGCCCTGAAATAATTGCCGCTGCTGGCCCCATATGAACTTGTTTTAGTTTTTTTTACAAATTCTCTTGAGTATGTTTACTAAATGGCGTTGCACCATCATTGGGGGTTTCAATCATAGGCACCGACTCTGTTGGTGCTCTGGGGCTGGAGCACCCATGGGGAAAAATTGGTGGGTGTTCTGCACCCACTGGCAACTTCCCATCCCCTCACTCCAGCTCCCCTCCGCTCCGCCTCCTCCCCTGAGCATGCTGCGTCCCCGTTTCTCTCCCAGCTCCCAGTGCCGGCTTCACAAAACAGCGTCTTTGTGGCAGCAAGTGATGGGAGGGAGGGGGAGAAGAGGAAACACGGTGCGCTCTGGGAAGAGGTGGGGCCAGGGCAGGGATTTGGAGAAGGAGTCCAATGGGGCAGGGAGGGGGCAGAGTTGGGGCAAGGACTTTGGGGAAGGAGTTGGAATGGGGGCAGGGGCGAGCACCCACCGGCGCCGGGAAAAGTTGGCGCCTATGCATAGTAGAATTGCAGCATCACTGATGCCATGATTACAAAAATGCTGCTATTATAAATTTGCCACCCCTGCAAATTTGCTGCCCTAGGTGATAATAGGCTGCTGGCTTCCTCTTGGAAAAATGAATAGGACAATTTGCAGCATTGGTTATTCCCATGTAGGGAAAAATGGAGTCCAAAGCACTATACAGCCATTACCCCCAAAGAAGAACAGGGTGGATTAGTTAGGTAAATTACTGTTCTATGCTCATTTTGCAGATAGGATAACTGAAACACAGGGAGGCTAATCAGCTGTGCTCAATAGATGCAATCCCTATTAGGTTAGGCAGGTAGAACTGATGTGCATGAAGTTAATATGCTAATCTAAAAGCACTAGTGTGTAATACCCCTATGTACCTGTCCTAGTCAAGAACTCTTGAAGAATGGGCCTGATAACTATTTATGGGTATGGAGGGAGTATAAACACCAATGAGGGAGAGGATTTATTTAGAATATTATGCAGGCAATACTTTCAAAAGTGACTTGTGACTTTTTGGGGCTTCATTTTGTTTATTAGCTTGAGATGTCCTACAGGGCCTGATTGTCGGAGGGTGGGTGCTCAATGCTTTCTAGAAATGGTGCCTCTAAGGCATAATGACTTGGGTACCAAAAAACTGAAGCACACTTATTAGAATCTTGGTCCATATGGTATATAAAGTGATGGAATAAAATTAGAATGAGAAAATTGTGTACTAAATATCTGGAAAAGCTTTGACTTGTGAGATCCATTAGTCTGACATCCACCAGTCCCCTGGGGGGATGATGTAAGTCTTAAAAACTGAATTGGGCAGAACACTAGGAACTGTTCTGAATGGAGCAGCCCAGATCTGACAGGAGGTTGGGTGAGATGACAGAATCCCACAGGGCTCTTCCATCTTTAAGCTGAGTTGCACACAGATGCGGTACTAACTTTTTAAAATTAAGGCTGCATTGACATTTGAAATGCTGACCATAGTCAATCCCTCCATGAATTTTTTTTAAAGGGGCCAGGTTGTGAGGCCTGGTCTTGTTCTCTATTTCTGTGACATTAGGCTAAACCCCACCCATGTGACTCCATATAAACCATGTACAGTGTGACTGATATTTTTTTGTTAGGAACATCTGTACCTCAGTTAGAAAGTTTTTTAAAAAAAACCCAACCAAAACAAACAAAAAAAAAAAGCATTAATAAAACAATTCAGCTCATGCTGTAAGTAAAACGTCATGAATCAGACTTTCAGTCACTGCTGAGTTCTGTTGTCCCTTGGAGTACGTATGTGCTAAACAATAACTCAAAGCAAGCATGAAAAAATGATTTCTGAAATGGTTGGGCAAATAAGGAGAATCATTTTGAACAGGGACTAAATTGGTCTGAAACATATGCTAGCTCATGCAGCCAAAGTACATAATCAGATTTAGCAAAACAAAGCCTGATACCGAACTTGCCAGGAAAAATTGTTTTGTCATTTTGAAATCTCCTCAGTTTTTAAGCAGACCTTCCCAGAACAAAAAACAATATGTGCTTCATACCCTACTGCATCTGCCATAATTGTATTTTCCTATGAAGATATGTAGGGAGATGGAACAATATGAGGGAGAATATATAATTCCTTTGTACAGATTCATAATTTAAAAGCCTGTTATTATTGAACTGCATTTTCAATCAGAATTTAGATTTGTTAACCAACTATATATTGTGTAAGACAACTACATATCAAGACATTACTAATCACATGAAATATTGTGGGCTTTTAAAAAATAATTTGACATTCTATAAAAGAATACATGATTGATAACATTGTGGGCAGCTTGAAAATTAACCCAGCTGATCAGTTACATAATCACTTGAGTAAGCCAAGGGAAAAGAAAAGAGCACATTAGACTAAGAATGCAACAGCTTTTTGTACCATTGTCTGGCTTTTCCTGTCCTCGAGGTTAGTTCAGTACAAACATTGTCATTCCAAACCAAATTATATTCACAGAAGGTTGCTGTGTCCAGCCCTCACCTCCCAGCTCTACAAATTTTTCCAACCACCATTTGTATTTTTCTCCTCTCCCCTTAGCCACTTCCAGGCAGTGTTTTCTGTTGCCTAGAGCAATTTCTGGAGTAGTTGGTGTTTTAGCTGATCCCTTTCTTCAGACAATATCTGTCAATGTCCTCCTCCCCTACCAAAGGTCAATTGCTCATGTCAAAATCCAACTGTGGACAGTCATTCTGTGTCCAAACTAAACATACCATGTATGAGTACCTTATCTCCCAAAATAAATGATAATTAGCATAAACCACCACACACACACACAAATACACCCCTCTTCCTAGAAAAATTCCTCCACCTGAGTCAATCAAGATGCTTTGTCTTACCCAGTTTCATGTTGAAAGGACAGGAACTGAGTTCTTGTTCCAAGTCAGATTCTATTTATTACCTATTTTTAACAAAAGCCTCTAGGCTAACATGCCCTCAGAATGTTTCCTTGCTCCTCTCTCTACTCACATATACTCTCTCTGTTTATAGGATGCCAACTGAAAGGCATTTGAACACTGAACAGAAATGTAATTCAAAGTATTAAATATAGAAAAAGAAACCAACCAGCCAAGTATAAAACCCTCCTAGAGAACACTACAAATGCATACTTCATTCACCAAAGAAGAATCTCCCAGTTAGTTAGAGGAATGAGGATAGCAAAAGGGGTAGAAGATGCTAAAACAAAGAGAGGGTACATCTAAATAGAGAGAGTGGCCAAATATACCTTTAAAAAGAGACAAGGATTTCTGCTATGCCTTCTCCTGGGGATAGTTCAACAAACAAAGACTGTCAACAGAGAGAGACCCTAACAAATTCTATAACCTAACATTGTTTATGTTGCTGGGTGAAACCTTTTTATAGAGTTGAGATTGATAGGTGTGAAGTCACCCTTCAATTAACATAAGTGTAAGCCTAAACTCCATCTAAGACAAAAGGTGTATATCAACCTGGCCTGGAGCTTTTGCTGAGTATTGCTTTGTGTGTGTATGTGCACACATGCGTGTGTATGTTTTTTGGGTTGGGGGGTTACAACACAAAGGAACTGAGAACAGATTGTGTGTATGTGTGAGAGAGAGAGAGAGCCTAAAGAAGCAGCTGAATGCACAGTGGCTGACCCTGAAAAAAAGCAGGGAGCATGGGTGGCATATGAGCCCCCACTTTGGGGAGGCTAGCCACTCACTCATGCCCTTTCTGCTTCTGCAGGAATTAATGGCTGAGGTGCTTTTGGTCTGAGTTATGCAGGAGGGCAGCCTAAATTATTATGGTCCCTCCTGGCCTTAAAATCTATGATTCTGTGAAAATGCTGAAACTTTCATGTATTTTAGTAGAAATATTTATTCATTTGAATATACTTTTAAATGTACTACCTAAGTAATCAGGGAACAGAAGACAATGCATTGTGTCTGAGATCACCAGGGGTACAGCACAAATAATGTGAAACATTTGATTTTTTTTGTACTGTTTTCATCCAAAACTATAGATCTCTTCTCAGTTCCTGAGGATCTTCCCAGGTGTGCTGAAATGTTCAGAAAACTTGGCAAAAGCTTCAGGAAACCTGGCTCTAGTTTTGGATTTTGAAGGGGTGGGGGAATGGGGAAGTTTCATCTGGTTTCAGGTTTCATTATAGAACTTTTGCACAGCTCTATCTCCTTCCAGATTCAGAATCTGGGACAAAATTAAAGCCAAGAATCCAAAAATGGTATACCTTGTGAGAGAGGAAAGATTTACTGTCACGCAAAGTTTGAGATTTTTAAGACCAAAACCAAGAAAGACTATTTGCTTATTTTCAACATGCATTACCTGGTTTGGTGAAAGCCTATAGGAAACATCTTTGTTAATCACACAGCTTGGGTTCACCTTCTGACTCTCTTGGTGGAAAGAATTACTCATCAGGGCAATGCAGAGGTGGTTGTTTCCACCATTTTTGAAAGAAGAGAATCATCTAGGATGTAATGCATAGTCTGGCTGCAGGCTGTGTTTCCCTGAAGTTCAACTGGTTGCAGCTGTCCTTGAGGATCCTGAGAACTGCCAGTTTGCACAAAGGTGGTTTAGAAGATGTTCAAGAATGGTGTAGATTGTGGGCTCCATGCCAAACTTAGCTAACAACAGAGAGTTAACTTAGTAAAGGAATTATATTGATCACTGGGTGTAGCTAAAGTGTGTCTGTGGCGATGAGATGACTCACTGATGTGGCGCCTCCTGCTGGTTGTTTTGGGAATTAGCTCTCCAGCATACAGAGCTCCTCCTCCTGGCTGGTGTCTCGCCTGCCACTGGCCCCTGTGTCTTTCTTGAACCCCAGTGCCACTCTTTCCTTAGGGTTCTGCCCCAGCAGTAACTCACCATGTGGGTCTCCTCTCCCAGGGGAACCCCCAACCCTCTATCCCCACCTTGCCTCAGTGGCTACTACCAGTCATCATCTAGCCCCCGCCCACTGGAGCAGACTGTAGTCTGTAAACCATTCATCACTGGCAAGGCGGGTTTGGACCTGCTGCCTCTGCCTAACCCCAGGCTACACCTTTGCAGCCCCAGTACCTCTGTAGGCCTTGCACAAGTCCTGCAGCCTGGGGAGTTGCCAGGCTGGAGCTCCCCAACTCCTCTTGCCTTTCCCCAATCAGCCTAGCCTTTTCTCTTCCAAGCAGGGTAACTGCCCCACTACAGTGCCCTCAGTTGAAAAATGGTGCATAAATTAAGTTGATGGTCTGTTTATCTTGTAACCTCAGCAGCAGAGCCCCAACCTCTCAGTGATCAAATAGATTTACGTAATGTAATGAAAGGCCATACCCTTTCCATTTCCTTCTTTCAAAGCCTTGTCACCACAAACTGTTCTGGTAAGACTACTTATCAGTGACAGCATATTTATCATTACCATTGGAGAATAGGTTCAATGAAATCTTGAAATATTTTTTTCATTGTCAACCCCACAGAGGGCAGGCTGCATATTGACCAGCTGGAAATCAATAGTTATCTTTGAAGGACTCTTCATTTCTGTCACATCTATTTTAGACACAACCTCTTACCCCCAAACTGGTTTGGATAAAGTAAGAACTTTGACCCTCAAATAGAACCTTGATCTTCTCTGAAGTTAATAAAATATTTGTTTAATTTTATTTATCATGAAAATAATGTTACTGTTGTATACCTCTGTGGTTCTACCTGAACTAGAAGAAAAATAGTCTACAAGAAAGCAGTCTCTAAAGATGAGCCTAACTTTCATGCCAAGAAGTGCCCCACAAGAAAACTTGTGATCATGGGAGCCCTTCATTTCTTAGGTGGAATAAATGTTAGCGAACAGAACGATTCATTTACTTCATGTTTGTGCATTCAAATTGACCCACCACAACTCATTCATTCTGTAGGTGAGTTCAGACAGTGATGGGAGATTCAGAGTTATGGGAAAGACCTGGGAGGATGAGGTGTGCAGAAATCAGAAAGAAGTTACCTGTGAAGGGCAGAAGAAGCAGCCATAGCTGGTAAACGTTTAATAAAAGAAAGGGTTTTGGAACAGTACTGTAGAGTCTAGGAAGGAGGGCTGAAAAGTTGGTATTTGAGTTGACATTGAACTGTTATGTTCTATCTTTCTGAGGGTTGTACACTGCCACTCATCTCTCTGTTTGAATGCATTCTAGGTAAAACCAATAACAATAGTGAAGTCCCTAGTAGGTTGCATGGAGTCTCTGACACTTCTCCCTTTTGTTGGGAGAAGTATCAGAGACTCCATGAGGGTTATGGTTTTATGGGGTTTTTATTTATTTTAAATTAGATTGTATTAATTTTCTCACTGTCTCGGTTGTTTGGGATTTATTTGGTAGCAGTGAGTGTCAATACTGTGAGTGTCCTGATGGAAAGGCTTTTTTGAGGAAAAAGGTTTTGAAGTATTTACTAAAGACAGCTGCTCTTTTCAGGAAAGCTTTTCTATAGTCAGATCCTCTCAACCGAGAATGCTTTATACCTAGTTCTTACATGTTTTGTCTGGGCTTTGAGCTCTGCTTCCTCCCCAGAGGAACTCTACAGTTCCAGTGGTGTCTAGGTCAAAATTCTGTCCTGTAGCTAGGGTTTGATCCATTAGTTCATTTGAAAATTAGGACCAAAGTCTTAAACTGGCATTAAAAGTTGACTGGGAGCCTGTTGAGGGACTTGAGTGCATCAGGCCCATGCTCCTGATTGCCTAAGTCATGGAGAAAGGGGCAATCACATTCTGTACCAACTGGAATCTATGCATTGTCTTCACATTGGTTTCAGAGACAATGAATTATGGTAATCCAACATGGAGGTGACAAATATATGTATCACTGTGGCCAGGTCTTCATCTGGAAGGAAGGGTTAAGTTTCCTAGCAAGTTGGACATGAAAGAAGGCATCTTTAGGTACCGCTACTGCCTGACCATTCGAGCTCAATGAGGAGTCAAACAGGATTCTGAGGCTTCACACAACTTTGACCAATGTCCACCTTTTATGTAGAAGATGGAGGCAAACATCTCTGCTGTTTTTCCAAAGCATTTCACCTTTTTGACTGGCATCACTTCAGTCTTGCCAGCTGCTTTCCATTGAAGAGCTAATTTCTTGGAGGCATTCTGTTACCTTATTAGGGGCAGTGATTTTGTTAAGAATCCAGACCCCAAGAAGGCGATGTTACTTGAGCCACGTGAGTCTATGTGCATTTATTGGGGAATGCAAGAAGGTGAAATACGAGGCAGGAGACATTTGACTGGACAGGGTAGGCTGACCTTCCCCTGTTCCTATAGGCAGGTATTGAAACAACTAAAACTTGGACAGTTTGGTCATCCTGTTGCATTTTGTCTCTAGCCCCGGCTGCCATTGCTGTTCTCAGCTTTGTTTCAGACTGCTAACGTAACAGGCTCCTGTTGCTAATGACTAGCATGTATAGTTATCATTATGATAATAATTAGAGTATGTCATGGAAGCTGCAACTGGCAACTAGAGACCTAATGAATGAGAACAGCTGAGGACAGCAGGGAGCTACAATAGCACACAGAGCAGAACTTGCTTTGGGGTTCTGACTCTGTGTTTAGAAAGTGCTGTGCTCTCTCAAGCTTTCTTTCTTTCTCTCTGCTCTTTACGAGGAGCTAAAGAGAAACCAAGGTGATTCTCTGATCTTGCTTTACAAGTCTCTTACAACTTTACAAGATTAGGGATTGACAAATCAATTGGCATGCAATTAGAACCTGCTCAAGCTTCCCTTGAATGTTGAACCAACCCAAATCTTTATTTTTTAGATTCTAACAACTCTTACCCTCAAACCCCCAGTCAGAAATTGGGAAATATTGCAGGTCTTCCCAGAAAACCCTGTTCTCAGAAGATTGCTATTTTTCTTTTCTGTGTGTCTATTGCAGCCTGCTATTTCAGGAGAGGACTCACAGTAGGAGGCTAATTCTCAAATGTGCCTGTGGTCACATCCCTTATATTTGAACAGCTGTAGGGATACTTTCATGGTATGAAGAAAAGCCAAGAATCCCTGCAAAACTTTGGAATATTAAACATAAATACATAACCTTTTATTGCTGAGAGAACATAGTTGAGAACAGTGCCATACCAGCACTAGCTGCTGAAGAGTTTATCAGGCCCAGGCATCTGTAAACCTGCCATACTTTCCCCTTGAAAAGAAATATCTTTCCACGGCATTTAAAATGTTTTTAATTTTTTTATTAATATTTGTGTAGGATTTTTATTTATAGAACACATACCCATAGTATTTGAACACCTTACAGACTCGATCAATTTAGCTTATTGAAATGAAGGTTAAGTGGCGACTTGATCTTTGTCTGTTAAGTAACTATATAGAGAAGATATCTGATAGTAGAACGTTCTTTAATGCAGCAAAAACAAACAGAATCTAATGACTGAACTGTCTTTGACTTCCAGTCCGGAAATAAGGCACACATTTTTAATATTAAAGATAATTAACAGTTGGAACAATTTACCAGGAGATGTCATGGATTCTCCATTATTTAAATCCTTAAATCAGAATTATGTCTTCCTAAAATATATGGTTTAACTCAATAGTAACTTTGGGGTTGGTGTGATAGGCTATGCCCCCATCCCATTGATGGCAAGCATAATAAGTGTCCTTGCAGTCACAGTGTCAATTAGGTGCATCTGTAGAGAATGCTCTACTTGGAGAAGGGGAGCTTAAAAAAGTTAAGCTGGCCACGTGCCCAAGAAGAGAGGCTGCTAGAGATGGCAAATGAAATATTCTACCTCAGTTCATGTATCAGTAAAAATCAGGATACAATAAGATACAAGAATGCTTTGGGGACTGACTGATGTTTCTTAAGCTCTTTGAGATCCTGAGAAGACAGATGCTATTATACAGTAAATGAAAGTGTTATTGTAAGATTGAACTAAGGACAACCAGAAAAGAGATTACTAGACCAAATGGCACAGACATTTGATTTGATGATTCTTTTCAGAAGAGCAACATTAGTCTACAAGATGGTGGGTTTATTTCTCCAAGAAAATATTCTGGTCCCACCTGACAGAAAGGACAAATATGGAATTAAAAACACGAAATTTGTTTTCCCTTCTGAAAATATGTGACTGTGCTGTGAATCGGGTTTGATCCAGCCAAATAGAACTTCTGAAATTGGATTCATTTTAAAAACATCAATACTTTGCTGACACATTTATTGACTGTTTATGCATAACAATCTAGTTACTCCATTTTGCTCCTAACGTTATACTTTGCCCACAAAATCATTAAAATCATGTCTTGTATAATCAAATGTGAAGTTTCTTGTTAAACATAGTCAAATAAAAAGTGTAGTTCTATGATAAATGTAACTGTGACAGTCTATCTAGAAAATGTCCTTTGCAGCAGATGCTGCTTCTGTAGAGTGTGAACGATCAAATTAACACTGCAGCCATTGCAGAGTAGGATTAAAATCTGTTTATGAAAGGATGCCCTTCTTCTTCCGTATCATCAAAGTTTTGCGCAATGTTTTCTTCTGAAATGATACAAAGGTCTGAGCTCTATTTAAATATTCAAATGAGCTTTCTACTGCCTGAACATTCTGCATCAGGGTATCTACCACAATAACAACTAAAGGTGAACAATTTTTGATGTTTCTCTTCAACATAAACCAGGAGCTATTTAACCATTTCTCTTACATTAACCCAAGTTAAATATGTTTCCTCTTGGCCCACTCCACCTAAGCTGGGAGGTAAAAATTTGCCCTCCACTGCTTGCAAGCTATACTACTGATATAAAATTCAGCAGCCAACATTTCAAGTACAAATTGAACTGAAACTGTGTGACATGCAGTAAGATTAAAAGTTTATACATTTCATTGTGAAGATTTGAAAATGGTTTGCAAACTTATTTTGTAGTTACTATTTCATATTCCCAGACACAAACTACATTAAAATTGAGTTACACAAACGTGAAAAACCCAAGACGTTCAGAAAGGTTAAACTTAAAAGAACTCCAAACAATTTAAATGTGTAATGCACAGTTAGGGCACCTAAACCATAATTCTTCCCTATAGTGACAACATGCAATAACGGTAATTATGGTAAAGGCATTTTAGTGTTTTTTTGGTCCCAGATTAGATTAAACTGATTTTTGAACATGAATGACTTTTTTTTACTTCATGGTGTCACTAAAGGACTCTAATTTATAAACTAGTTAATTTTTTAAAAATGCTCACATTCATTCTATACATAAAGAACAAATTTTGTACTTGGAGAGGCTCTGATGTGTTCTAGAGAAATTGAATCCCTACTTTAACTGAAACTCAAATTAACTATAGGGCTATGATCATCACTTCGATAATTAAAAGACAAACAACTTGTATTTTCAACAATTCTGTTTTCTCACATTAGTATTATCACACTCTGCCACACAATAGCAGATGACTAGTGCCTGGGTATTTTCTTAGTTTATATACACCAGTTCTGGTACAGAGGTGGTCAAACAGCAGCCAGTCCTGTGCCCTTCCCTGCCTCTCCTCCCTCAAATGAATCTCAGGTATAGCACCAATGCCCAGTTTTCAGGTAATAACTCTGCCTCAAGACTTAACTTTAGTTGCTGAAATTAAGACAGAGAACAAAATTCCATTGCTGCTTGCCACAGTGCCCACCAAAAGAACCTGAACCACAAAACTAGTACAAGCATTCAGGGCTGGCTCCAGGTTTTTGCCATCCCAAGCAAAAAAAAACAACAAAAAAACAAAACAAACAACAAAAAGCCCCACAACTGGAGTGGCACCCCTTAAAAAGTGCCACCCCAAGCACATACTTGGATTGCCGGTGCCTAGAGCTAGCCCTGCAAGCATTTCTTCAAAGACCAAACAGTATGCAGGTTAAAAAAAACAAACCAAACCCAACCCAACCCAACCCAACCCCTCCCCCTGCCAAACTGAACTAAGCAGTAGTTCTGCTCTGTTCTGAATGGACCAGCAAATCCAGTGCTGACTGATTAAAGGCAGTTTGACCAGAACACAATTCCATAGGAATTCTGGCTGTGTCGATGGTGGCAGGAGATGCTGACAATGCACATGTCCAGATAGCAGCATCATTGCTGCGAGGTCTGATGTACTGAACATCATCATTTGCCGATTCTCCCCATACCATATTAAAATTGAGGGTGTAAGTTACAGGCATAGGATATAGGGGACTACAGAATATGAGTCTCAGTAAGTATGCTTATTAAAAGTTATATCTCTGAGTTTTTTAATCAGTGCATTCCACTTTGTCCATTTTCCTTTAATAGTTCATCTGTTGATCTAATACAAGCACTAAATCATTCCATTTATCTTAATTCTTTCATTCTTGTCAACCAGATTTCTGTAGTTGGTGTTTGCTTTTGCAACCATAGGACCTAATTATGAACCCTTGGCTTTTGTCATATGAGTTCTAAATAGGCATCTGGTTTTAATTCATTTTAAAAAATCAGGTCGTTCTCTTAAAAGATGATGAAAATAATTTTGGGGAAATATCTGAAATAACTCTTGCAACTGTTGTCTAATCTAAAGACAGAAGCCTTCCACTTACACTCCCAGAAGATATGACGATTGTCTATACCATGGCATACCCTCCAGTTTCTTTGTTTTGAACGACATGTTTGTTTGTTCTCTGAGACTGAGACATGGAAACATCTAATAATATTTTCTAGTGGTATTCTCTCCATATGGGAAAACTTCTAGGATAGAATCTTGGCTCAATTAAATTCAGTGGCAAAACTCCAATGGACTTCAGTGGGGCCAGGATTTCACTTCAGTCTTCACAGTAGCTAACATTATGGGCCTAATCCAAAACCCACGGAAGTCAGCATTGGAGGCTCTCTTTCTTTAGAATTGGTAGATTAGTGTGGGGGAAACTTGAAGAGTGCCTGCCTAGACTGTAGAGTGCGTGCCTAGACTGTAAACAATTTGAGCAAGTGCTAACAGTCTGGATTTGTTTTCATAAGTGCCAAAAGTGCATGCACGTGCGCTCTCTCTTTAGTCAAATCTCTCAATTTCTTTTTTAAATATCAGAAAAATTGCATCAGACTGAAGGACTTCTATTAAGAAACTTAATGGCTGGTATGCGGAAAAATGTGATGGTAAGGGAGATCTTTTAGGAATCTGTATGAGGAAAACAGCTGTGATTCTGAGCACCAGACAATAAATTATTGATTGGTAGTGCTCTGGCTTCTAATGTTACTATAGGATGTCACACTGCAGGCATTAGAAAGCAAATGGTTCTCTTTAATCCAGGTTTCTAAATTCCTCATTCAAATCACCTTTTCCCATCAATTTCCATTTTCTCCCCTGGTGCCTGGAGATCTCTTCTCTTTTCTGAACTGATAAACCACGACAAGAAGTGCTGTCAAGAGTAATGGCAGAGTATATAAACTTGTCAGCATTTCTGTTGCTGCTATGCTGTTAGCAGAAATGGCAACTCTGGAACTAATGGAGAAAAAGTATATAATTTTGGAACAAAAGAAAGACCCATTTGTGTAACATAGTTTATCTCTGTAATTCACTACTTAAATAATTTGAGCTGAATGCTGTCTGGATTTACAGCAGGGCTGGTGCTTCCATTTAGGCAACCGAGGCAGTCGTCTAGGGTGCCAGGATTTGGGGGGGGTGGCATTTTGCCACCCTTGGCAGCAATTCGGCAGCGGGGGGTCCTTCCGCGCTCCGGGTCTTCGATGGCAATTCTGCGGCGGGTCCTTCACTCGCTCCGGGACCCGCCGCCAAAGTGCCCCGAAGACTGGGAGCACGGAAGGACTCCCGCCTAGGGCGCCAAAAACCCTGGCACCGCTCCTGATTTACGGTACAATAGGATTGGATATATTAATAACACTTGTATTCCAACTAGAATTGAGGATAATCATGCATTATGAATAATCAAATCTCCTGCTCCATGAAAGTTAGGAATTAATTTTTCTTTGTGCACTTTATTGTACAGTTGGCTAAATTTTCACCTTCCTCTTAAGTATCAAGGACCTAATCCAACTTCCACAGAAATCAAGTCTCCCATGAATGATGCTGTTCTAAAAAAACCCAACTTTGGTTATTTCCTACCTCAAAATCTTTCTCAGTATTCCCCCCCCCCCTCAACACACACACATGAACTGTTCTCCTGTGGTGTTCTGATACTGCTCAGGCATTTTAAAAAATATTGTACTATAGACTAAACATAGACTTCAATCCTCCAAACATCTACATTGGAGGCGGGGGGTTTCGAACTAAGATATGCAACTTCAGCTACGCTATTTGCATAGCTGATGTCGAAGTATTTTAGTTCGAATTACCTGGCTGTCTTCACGGCAACGAGTCGACTTCCACGGCACCCCTGTAGACTGCGTTTACTCCTCCTGCCGAGGTGGAGTACGGGTGTCGATTAGCGGATTGATTTATCATATCCAGATGAGACGCGATAAATTGATCCCTGATACATCGAACACTATCCGGCGGGTAGTATAGACATACCCAGACACACATGCTTAATTGGGTCATGGGCATATTAAGCAGTCAGGTCTTTTTCTGAAGAATCATATCTACAAATTTGTAAATTTTTCAAATCTTGCTGCTTAAGTTTCTGTCATAAAAGAATATTGCTTAATATGTACATACCACATAAATATGAAATACAATAAATCCCTGTGTTGGGGCTTACTCCCCATCACCTGCAAGTCCAGGGAAAGAACCCTAACTAATTATATTCTGCACCTAGGAAGTGATTGTTTGCCTGATGGCCAATGAAGGCAAAGTGAGGCCTTATAAGTAGACTGAAGGAGCTCAGTTTGGGATTGGGATTGGGATAGGGATGGGGGAGGGAAAAGGGAACACTGCATCTGAAACAGGTCTCTCTGGTGGAGAGAAGCTCTGGGTTAGGGTTTCAGAGACAGGAAACAATGGAGGAAGAATTCTACAGGTGCAGGTTAGGCCCCTGCAGGGGAATCCTTGCGGTAGGGCCAACAAGGGAACTACAGTGGAGTTTGAGACAAGTGGAAGGTTTATTAGTTTGAAGATTTGTTTGGACTTTCATTTGGACTTGTTCATGTTACCCCGGAAGGGATTTAGACTTTCCTGTGACTTGGCTGCAGGGCCAAACCATAGAACATCCAAAGGGGGAGTTGGGAGAAGATGAAGGCTGTGAAAGACCGCTGTGTGTCCCTCTCCTGGCCAGCCCTAGTGTGGATAACAGCCTGCTGCTTCTCACATCTGAAATAATTGCTCCTTCTGTTTGGATTGCAAGGGCTTGTGGTGGTGGTGGTGGTAGTGGTGCTGAAGGCTCCAAGTTTGAACTAGGTTGGTGCCTGTATGAATGTAACCATACAGTTCATTATTCCTACATGCATGTGAAATTTGGTTTTTACAGTCAAGGCTAGATATGTGCACATGTGGGAAAACTGAACTCTGGCTTAACACATGGTTATGGGACTAGCCCAATATATATAAAATTGTTTTTAAAAGCTGTCTACTTTGCTGATTCAAATTCATTTTTATTTCTCTTTGGACTGGCATTGGCACTGGCACTTGCAAACAGTGCTGACTAATGTAAGCCATACACTTTGGAAATGTATGTTATTTCACATTGTGACCCAGGGACCTTTTTGTATTGGCAGAGGGCATGGGGCTACATAGGGTATCTCTGTAATTCTTTGATCTGCTGTCTACATATTTGTCCACTAAAGGATGTCATGTAAGGTCTCCAATGAAAGCCTGTGTCACACAGGTTCATCATAATCATTGTGAGATATATGTGTGGGTAATATGTAAGGAGGGGTAAGTGTGTGTGCGTGCATGCAGCTATATTCTTCAGGCCTTGTAGTTAAAGGCACGTCATTCAAAGGTAGTGTCTTGAGACAAACTTCTCCAGAAAGGAGGTGGCAAACATTTATTTCCCTAGCTAATCATTGGGTACTGTGTCTCTTACAGCAGAAGTCTTTCAGCATACTAAGTCAATCCTAGTGATGAGCCTGTGGGAACTTCAAAAGAAAATCAAGAGGGAGAGGTAAACAGCAGGTGGGACAGGACCGTGTTTTCAGGTGAAGATCAAAGGTCTGATCTGCTATGTCTGGGTGTGGAAAAAGATGCCCTGCTATACTCCACTAAGAAAGCAAACTGACTGGCTTTGTTTCATGAAAAATGGATCTCAGGTAGGCTTGGCTGAGAATGCTGGGAAGAACTCTGAATGAGATAAATTTCTTTAGCCAGGAGAATAACTTGTTAGTTAAGTTTAGGCCATAGAAAGGATGTTATGATTTTGTTTTATGACTTTGTCTTAAATATTAGCTATCATATGAATCTATTTCTTTCATTCTTTCTATTTCATAAACATGTACCTACTTTCTCTATAAACAAATTTGTGGTGTATGCTTCCTTTGGGAGCAATGGGCCTGGTACTTCTGAGAGTGTCCTGTGGATAAGGGGCTGGATGTGAGAGGGGGATGCTCGGTGGATTCAAGGGTTAGAGTGTGCCTATTGTTAGCCTGCATGAGGGACAGCGGAGCCTGCGTAGACTGAGAGGGGAGTGCTTGTGTTGTCTGTGTCTGGGAGAGTCAGGGATCTGTGAACTAGGCAGGTAGATAAAGCTCCCTCATGCTAAGGGCACGTGGTAGCAAGGTGCCTCATGACCCTGGGTACCCCTTGAAATGCTACACGTAGTCTGAACTCTGTAACTATATATCTGTGATGGAGAAACAACTGAACACAGTGTAGAATTACTGACGTGGTTTTGCTTTCAGGATCTGTGACACCCTATCAGGTAACAGGATCCTGGACAAAGATGCATTATTTCTGCCGACTCCTCAGACCAAATGAGTCTTATTCACTCCAGTACCAGGGTATGAAAGTTTGAACCTCTGAAGCAGTGGTGCCAGTTCAGATATTTAGGTGTGTGTGTCGGAGGAGGATGCAAATGACAGTCCCCAGCCCATACCCTGGCAGAGATTCTGCTCCACTCCCCACTTGTCCTTCCCCTCCTCCAGCAAGGACCCCATGTCTCCCTAGACTGTGAAGTCTGTCCTCTCTCTCACCCACATAATGCAGAGCTGTTTTCACCAGGGGCTGAGTTCTTGGTGAACTCCCCTGAGCTCTGCCGTACAGGAACAGGCCCCCATGAGCCAGGTCCTAACACCATTTTGCCCAGCCACCCCTCCAAATGGATGAAGGAGCAGCCGGGACAAATTTGAGTGGTGTTGAGACGCCATGTGTCAGGTTACAATGCTACTCACTGAAATTTGGCCCAGCCGCCCCTCTGCCTGTATGGAGAGGTTTCTGAGTCTTCAAT
Organism: Chelonoidis abingdonii; assembly: GCF_003597395.2. Classification (NCBI taxonomy): domain Eukaryota; kingdom Metazoa; phylum Chordata; order Testudines; family Testudinidae; genus Chelonoidis; species Chelonoidis abingdonii. The sequence goes on from NC_133773.1 coordinate 43,965,326, forward strand.
GGCATTGTGACCATGCAGTCGGAATGATGGTCCAGAATGCTCCTGCAGTAGACTTAGTGCAGGACCACTTAGTTGGTCTGTAGCACTCTGGCTTTCTGCAAGTACAACACACTGGGGGTGAGTCCTCTCTCCATAATTGGTGCCACTACTCTGAGGTGGTGGGAACTAGCTGCAAAGACACATAGTACATGGAGGAAAAAAAATCCATGCCTCTGACTATTTGCCTATTCTTTTCATTGTAATTCATTTCTTCAACCACTCTGTGCCAGGCTCAATTACTCCCTCTGTCTCTAATAGGACTGTACGTGATTGCTCAGTTAATATGCTCTGGACTAGCTGCTGTACTTTTGTCAGTACATGTAAAAAAAATCCTATACCGTTTAATAGACAGTAACATTTCTGTAAGTTCTTTGAACCTTCCTAGAATATAGTAGAAAATTATATTCTTGATCTAGGATTTAAATAAAAAATCCCTGTAGAAAGAATACCACTCTTTTTATTACATTCTATAGGGTTTTAATTAATTTCTGTAGAGCCTATTTAATTTTTTATCAAACCCAGTTGGTTTCAAATTCTATAGAACTATTCCATAATGGCTACAGGTCAACTGTATTTGATTAGGGAATCATTTTCCCAGGGAAGGGATAGAAGCCTGTATATTTGTGACATTTTGCAAAACACTAAAAAAAACCTCCGCAACCCCGTCATGCCCATTCTAGATTAATAAGGAAAGGGACTGAATGACCTAGGTCTTTTTCCTCTCTAACTTTTAGGATTCACTGAACAGCCCCCCAAACTTCAGGCAAATCAAACTTTTTTTTCTTTGAGTTTCAACACAATGATCCAGTATAAACTGGAGTCTCTCCAATGAAGTAGAGTGACACCTATCTGTAACAGCTCAGGTCTGGCGCAGTATGTGGTAAGTTTTTTGCCAAAATTTTTAATTTTTCTTCACCTTCAAACTTCAGAGTTCTGCCCAGAATGGGAAGAGGAAGTGCCCTGAGAGATACAGCTCTAATGATATTTTATCAGAAATCTCCTGAGAGCCTGCTTGAGTGAATTCCACTCAGTTTTGAAGACCATGAATAAACATCCAAACCTTTGTGTACTTGAGCTTTCAAACTTTCTAAAATTTGGGTCTATAGTAAACATCATAGAAAAGAAGCAGCTCATTCTTATCTATCTGTTGTCTTGTCTCATACTTAGATTGTAAGCCCTTTGAGGCAGGGACTGTCTTTTTGTTCTGTGTTTGTACAGCAGCTAGCACAATGGGGTCTGTGAATGGAGCTCCTAGGCACTACTGCAATACACATAATAATGAATCCTGAAGTTCCATTATATTTTTTAGTTCTTCATGGAACAAATGCCTGTACAGGGTTATGACATTACTGTTTTAGCCAACTAGAAATTAATGCTGAGTTACTGTTTTGAAAATATTGATTTTGTGGACAGTACTGGAGAAATTATGTAATTACTAGTGATGCTAGTATCAAAGAGTATGTCTACACTGCAGTCAGATACCTGTGGCTGGCCTGTGCCAGCTAACTCAGGCTGTGGGGCTGTTTAATTGTGAAGCCCAAACATCTACACTGCAGTTAAAGAGCCCCTTAGTCTGAGCCCCTTAGTCTGAGTCAGTTGACATAGACCAGCCGTGGGTTTTTAACTGCAGTGTAGACATACTCAAAGAGGCTCTGAGATAAGCTAGGTAATCAAAATGCCCAAGTACAGTATACCTGAAAAGCATCCCAATATTTTTTTTTCAAGAGACGTTATCTCTAGCCTTACCTCAAGTTATTTTCCACAGGTCTTAAAGGTCTCCATGGAATGTCTCACTCTGTAACTTCATGATGCTAACTTGCTGAATGGCCACTGATTTCAAATCAAACAGAGATAATTACAAATGAGTGCCGTGGGTCTGACCCTATTCCATCTGAAGTTATTGAGAGATTGGTCCATTGGTTTCAATAGGGAGGGACTTGGTACTAATGCGTAGTTGCTGGCCACCATTTAAAATCTTAACCACATTATTACAGTTTCAAAATCGGGAGTGATAATGGCAGAAAACAGACAAAATATTAGAAGGTAAGTGGATAAAAAGAAGAAGCAACAAATGTCAGTCAAAGCCTCCATGGGATATAGCATGGTTTATAGGTCTGTGATTTCAGAATGGTATTCATGCTCAACCTACAATGTAGGGTGAGGAAGGAGGATGATTACTTCCCATATTTCAGCTCAGCCATAGCTAATGCTACATTATCCTCTGCAAAAAATAAATCACATCACATACTAATGGCTCTTTGTTATATAATCAGAGAATATAATAGGCTTATTGCAGCCTGATCTATGCCAATTTTTTTGAGGGTTATCAATTTTTTTTTTGTTCCTAAGGGACTAACCCTGAGGAGATTTGTCAGATCCCATTGATAATTTGATGTGTGTCTAGCATGTACCAGCCAACAAGAAAACCATGAAACACGCCTCACAGTTGCAGAGAAGATTCCTCGAGTTTGCAGTTTTGGCTCACTGCACCAATTGCGTGAGACAGTGTACAAGATCACATAATAGAAAGGATTGAGAGAACAAAAACATTCTTTGCTTTATTTATAGAATCATTGTGGCAGGATGAAAAGCTGTAAATCAGCTTCAGTTGGGTGTGGACTTGCAGTAATCCACTCAAAACTTTGATTGTTCACTCGACTTTGCCTCGTAAAAGCTTCTGTGGCTCCTGTGGATTATTGCTTCATAATGCTTGGACAAACATCAATTAGCATACATCAAAACTTTTCCATTAGTGTCCCCTGTGAATGGAGGAGGCCCAAAAGACACAATCAGACTGAAAACAGTGCACATGCAGATTACAACCAGCCAGCCAGTCAGTCTTTGTAGATGACATGATTTTGCTGATACAGATTTGCTGGAAATATTATGTTTCTTTCAGAGACAGGAATGATTGTAAAACCAGAGCTTTAGAAAGTGACTTCTTGGAAACCTAAACCACAGTGAATAATAAGTATTTTTTTACCTAGGGAAGTTTGCCGTTTGCAAATTGCCCAGGGCTTGCAAACCTTGCTTCTGTATTATTCTAGGATTGAACTGGATGTTCCGTTTGTCCTATTGTGTAATTTTTTCACTTTCTCCAAGCCACATCTTTTCAATATTCCTTTATGAGCCTCCAGTGGCATGCGTTCCAGGATGGCGTATTTGTTAACAGGAATGCATCCAATACAATGTTGTACAAATTGCGCCCAACTTTATTTATATCCTTTTACCCATAAATAATAGATCATATAAACAGATCCATGGAGTGTATTGCGTGTAGACAGAACATGGTAGGAAAAAATACATATGCATGCTATTGCTGATCTTGGCTGGCTTCTAGGAACAGTAAACTCAGTGGCTTTAACAATGAAGCCTATACCTGGGTTTTACCCAGTCCTTACTTAGACAAAATTTTCTGAGTTAAGGAATAAAGACCTGAGAATATGGCCTAATGGGAGTTTTGCCTCAACAAATGCTGAGACAATGCTGCACTGGGGCAATGAGGAGCCAGGACACTCAAGGAGGTCCAAGAGGGAATGTGTCCCAGGGTTCCCTCCCAGAATGCAGGGAGTGCAGAGGGAAAGTGTCAGCTGTACCATCCTTCAATCTTGCTCTTCCTATGCCCCAGCACGGGTGAGTAAACGGAGGGACAATCGAGCTCTTAGTATGCTTTAAGTATATTTGAGGTGTGCTAGTACTGTATTCCTTTTGTCACAAGTTAAAATGCTAATATTATAAAATGCTAATGTAACCTAAAGTCAGAAATACAAAAATTAAGACACATTTTAAAATCATGGTATAATCCATAGGGCTTTGTATTCTCAGGTCCTGGTTCATTTAGCCTTATTAACACTTGGTCTGATTGAAGTACACTGACATTGATGGAAATGCTCCCATTGGCTTCAGTGGACTTTGGATCAGGCTCTTTGAGCAGTACTTTAATTATGAATTGTCCCTTTCAAATCAATAGGACTATTTGGGTGGCAAGATACTACATGTCAGTTAGGCTGCAGAGTTGGGTCTAAAGAAAGAACATTTAATGAAATACAAACATTAAATCAAGGTAATTGGTTCTATTTTGTTCTATTTTATCTTAGTTAAGTTGGTAATATTAGAGAACTAACTTTCAGAGTCTGCTTCATGAATCATTTTCAAAGGCTTCTTTTGTGCATTAAATTCCTCTATGGTCATGTAGCAAAAAAAGGGTATTTATCAGAGGCTGTTCTTCTTGGGGGAAATAAACAACAGCAGTCACCCGAACAGGCAAATATAGCATTTAGGTATGTGAACAATTCATAGGACTTGATGGAACAAGATAATCATCCCATGTAAATATTAGGATAGGCTGAATGAAAGTTTTATCTGTTGTGTTATGAAGAGAACTTTTAGATTTAGATATTAAACTTTCAAGTACTTTTTCCACCCACTTGCTGTTTTGCTTGCATAGCATGCGGCCTCTGTCATTTTTAGACACCAAATGAAAAGCATGTGTAGCAGAACACTGAAATGCTCTTCCCTTTCATGTAGCTGGGGTAACCTCCAATATGAAAAATGGGTTTCCCTAAAGTGGAACACACTACTTGAATTATTACATGCAGTTTGGAAACAGATAATTTATGTAAAGATTTTCAAGTATCTGATTGTATAAATATTTTTCTACTTGTGCTTTAGAGATAAGTTTAAAAAACAAAACAAAGAAAACCTAAATACAGACTAGGAGATGGATATTGAGAGAGCTTTGGAATCATAGTGGCAGAAGTAATATGTTGATCATTTGCATCGCATATTAACTAATTCTGAGTTACCCATTCTTTCTTTGCAGTTACATCTTGTGTTTCATATAACAGAAGGTGTTAAAAAGTAAATTAATTTACAAAAGAATGGCTAGCCTTGCCATAGAGTATAATAGCCACTTCTTAGTTAGGCGTGAAGTTAACTTTCCATTATGGGCCTGCACCAAATCTCTTTCCAATCAATTGAAGTCTTCTGATTCTGTGTTCATTTTGCTTCTTTTGATTCTTTCTTTTTATTGAACACCTGACAAACTGGCTTCTATTCTGCATCACAATTGTAAAACCACTAGGGACCTATTTCATTCACATGTACGTTGTGTGTGAGAGTGAATGCTAACAGTTTTTTCTCTTTTATTATGTTACAAACAATCCAGGCAAGATTCTAGTATCAGTGATAGTCTAGATTACTGAATGAACTTCAGTGAAGCAAAACTAAATAAATCCAGTTACTCTGGATTTACATTGAGCACTGAATCTGGCTCAACAACATCGTAGAAAGAGCCAATGACAACACCAAAAATCCCCTGTTGTTTGTTAAGGTTCTAAAAAGAAAGCTAATCCTTATGCATTCTCTGCATGTTTAGTAGAAATTGTTGATTAAGATGTGTTGAAATTTTTTTGAATGTAGAAGCAAATCAACTGTGACCGCAGAAGAGGTAGGTTGATTTAGTAAATAAAATTTAGCATGTCTTCAGACTTCCAAGATTTTCAGTAGCTATAATTTTAGAAACAGACTGTTTTGAAGTGAGATAATATGTTCAGAATGCAACTCCTCCTTCACATTAAGCTCTGCATGCACTTGACAGAACAGGAGCCAGAGAGTTTGCACAAGTCAGACAGTGGGTGAAATCTTGACCCAGTCAAAATCAATGACAAGACTTCCATTGATTTCAATAGTCATTTGTAATACTGTAGACTGACTAATACATCTGTTGACAAGATGTGGTTGGTTTTACCACACTAAAGAAATGTTACCACCTTTAGTGTACAGCCACCTCCCTTATTTAAAAATATTATGGTACAGTAGTATACATTAATAATCCAAAGCATTACAGCTCTCAATAGTGTTACTTGTAATGCTTTGGACTATTTCTGTAGGTTACTGTTTTACAAGCATTGTATGTAAAGAGTTCCATTCTGTTGAGATGAAATAGTCTGTTCATATTAATTCCCTGAAAAGTGAGGAAAAAACAATGGAACTTCAAATGACAGGTTGCTATATTCTTCATTCGTTTCTTTGTTTTCTGTGTCCTGTAACAATGATTGGAGGTTTTGGATACATACTGGTGTATGAAGTGGCAAACATTCTTAATTTTGTTTGGAAACCTTACTACCTGTGCAAACCAAATCACTGTTGGTTGCTCCATGTTGATCATACTGATTGCAGAATTCAGCTTATTCCTGGTGTTCTCTTGGTATATGCCTCATAGAATCATACATTGCATCACTGAAACAAAGAAAGACTTAAATTTTTGAATGGGACAACAGTCAGTCCCTCCTTCCTTCTAAGGAGGATTCCATCCTCCAGTGTGATAAAGGCTTTCCAGATTGATGATCTGGTGGTTCTTTGTACAAAGCCAAATGAAGGAAATCTGGAAATAGATTCAGTAGTGCTGGTGCATTTGTTCACTGGCTAAGCATTTGCTAACAAAACTTAAGAAATCTAAAGCATATGCAATTACACACAAAATCATGTCACTTTAGAGTGCTCCTCTAAAGAAACAGGAAATGAGACCACTGCTCAGCAATATACAGTCTAGGTTTTTTGATTTCCATTCTGCCTCCAGACTGTGTGTTTGTGTAGGGAGGGAGGAGGGAGATAGGGATGGAGGGAGGCTAGCTGAAGATACCCAAATGTGTCAAGGCTCACTGAACCCTCAGAGCACCCCCTTGCAGCCGTACAGGATGTTGTAGCTATCTTTGCTCCAGCACCTCCTGTCTTTTTTTTATCTACTATATGCTGTATCTCAGGGCTTCCCTTGCAAGAGCGCTTGTTTCCATTCTCTGTATGCTCTAAACCTGGGCTACTCTCAGCCAGAGAGACTTGTCTCTTCTGCTATTTCTTTTCTAACTGAGCTCCTCTGGTCTACTTGTTGTGGCTTATCTCCGCCTCCTCTGTGAGCCAATTAGTTACTTATCTCTCCTGGTGTAAAGACTAATTGGGTCCATATGCTAGCCTTGCAGGTGATGGGGGTTAAGCTCCATAACACACATCACCTTCTCAAGGCAGTAGCCTCAGGGTACTCTCTTCCCATCACTGTACGTTGCCCAAACTCGTTCTCTTGGGAAAACAAATGATTTTTATCATCTAACCCAGCTTCAGAACATTCCTTCTAGTCCTCTCTATCCTGGATGTGCCTTTGCAGGGTGACTTCACTGCAGTAGTTAATCTCTCTTGACGTCCCTGGATCAGTTTACACTCCAGGGATGGTCTGGCCTCCTGCAGTTGCACTTGAGGTGGCAGGTCAGAGTCCATGATGAAGGCAGCTTCTTCAGTCTCCTCATTCAGGCTGTTCATTGCCCACAAACTCATCCAATCCATTTCCTTTTCTGCAAGGACCTGTTCTTGGCTTCTAGAGACCAGGGCCCTCTTGTCACATGTTTCCATGGTTCACAGTGCATCCAGTGCCTGTTCTAGCTGCTGCCGACAATTCTTTTCATATCCCATGTTTAGACTTGTCCCAATCAGTTCTAGCTCTTGTTTTGTGACTTCCTCTACTTTTCTCTGTCCTGAAGTTTCACCTCTTCCAATGCTTGGTTTGCTTTATGTAATTTTGTCTCTGGGGACTGTAGTTGACTTGGTTTCTCATGTTGAACTCTCTCAACTAACGTCCCCCAGCCTGATGAGTCCCTGCACCTTGGCCTCACCACTGGGGTTTCTGGCCCAACAGCCTCTGTCTGGGTGAGGATCGCCTTACAGTTAACTCATTCACATGGTACTTTTACTATTAACAGAGCTGGGAAACTAGGCCAGTCTCTGCCTACAGTTATGGGCTGGGGAGGTCTCCTGCTATACCAACTCTCAGCTTGTTCCGGTGACCTTTTACAGCAGGGTAATCAACTCGCTCCAGACTTGAAGGGGTTAAAGTGGCCCGGGAGAGGGCTGTGACTGGTAAAGCTAGGTTGATTGGGGGAAGGAGCCACAGGTGGGGCCACGCCCCAATCAGACCATGGCTGTCACTATAAGAGGGCTGAGGGCCAGAGGCTGGAAGACATTCTCTCTCTAGCTTTTTGGAGAGAGAAGGACATGGCTTCCTGGGAAGCTGAGGAGGGTACCTAGGGTGGAGCAGTGGTGGGGAAGGACAGAGGAAGCTGGGGAGCTCCAGCCTAGCAAAACCCCAGGCTGCAGGCCAAGTTAAGGGCCCACAAAAGGATAGTAAGGCTACAGAGGGGCAACCCAGGAATAGGCAGCTGGTCCAACCCCTCTTGCTGATGATGGGTGGTTTACAGACTTCAGTCTGCCCCAGTGAGTGGGGGCTAGATGGAGACTGGCAGTAGCCCCACTGAGGCAAGGTGGGGATAAGAGGTTGGAGTTTCCCCTGGTGGGGACACCCAGATTGTGGGTTATTGCAGGGGCATAATCCTGATACAGAAGGCCACTCAGGTCCAGGAGGGACACGGGGGCCAGCAGCAGGCAATATACTAGCCTGCAGAGAGCGCTCCGGGCTGGAAGAGCTAATTCCCAGGATGACCAGCAGGAGGCACCACGCTGGTGACTCGACACCCTATCACACCTTGCATTTCTATCTCTACCTCTGCTGTTGGGCAGACTTCTGTTTCTCTATGCACACATGAGATGTGCACCAGCCAATGCCTATCTATTTTCACAGTCGAGAGACTATTCCCTCAAACCAGTGTCTGCCCACAGCTGGAGTCAATCAGTCCTGTAATTTCACATCCAGCCACTTTAGCAGTTATCTGGTAGCTTGGAGAGCCCTCCTCATTTGGTTGTAGTAACAATCCAAATAGCCACACTCCATGACTGGGCAGTACTTTCTTATATGACCTGGGTGACCACTCCAGGAACCATCACTGTGTTCTCCTGACCAGTTCCCAGGTGTCTGTCCCAAGTGCCCATTGATAACTGAAGCACTACTCCCTTTTTTGGTTTCTTAGATACCATATTGCCTAAGAACTTCTCTTGTATGTCCCCCTTGCTGTCCCAGGATTAGAGTGCTCTGTCACCTTGCTTCCCTCAGAATAGTCCTCTTAAGCTAACCTCTTGTTTGGGTGGTTCAGAATTATCTGCTTGCATGCAGGCCTCCGACCTCTCCATGGCCTCATCAGTAGAAATCTGTTGAAATCTCCAAACCCAACCTTGGGCTTCGGTAGTCAAGGTCTTAGAAATTGTTCTAATACTACAAGAACCACCACTTTGCCTAAGGATTTGATGCTGGGCTGTAACCATCATGTTGCCAGGTCCTGTGAATGCTGTGCAGCCACTTTAGGGTGCATCTGCCTTGCGGGGAAAAGGCTCTGTCTAAACCAGTGTCAGTATATTTCTGGGGTCAGTCCCAACCTATCCAGAATAGCTTCTTTTATAATTCTGTAGGATCATTATAGTTGGACAAAGTTCAGTAGGCTGCTTGAGCTTTTCCAGAGAGGAACAGGGCAATGCCAGCTGCCCAAGAGGATTCAGCTCACCCTGCTGTGGTTGCTGCCCTCTCAAAAGTGCCCAAGAATGTCACCTGGGCCCAATTTTGTCAGGCTGGGTACTGGTCTGGCAGAATTTTCTTCTCCCAAGATTATCCAGGGCCCAGGGTCCACTTGTCAAGACATTGCAGGAAACATTCTTGCTGAGCCTGTTGAATCTCTTGTTGTTGCTGGCATTGTAGTAGATGCAACAGAAGAACATGTGTCTGTTCCTGTTGGGCTGCCAGCATGTGGACTACCTCCCCCGTAGGGGTCTTAGTCTGTCTATCTGCCCCTCACCTTAAGGCAGTTGGTATTTCCTCCATTCTTGGAGGAGGGTCCTCACAATTCCACTGTTGATACCAATGGGGCTTACTTATCCTGCCTTTGTGTCAATGTGGGATGTTGCTGCTATCTTCATCTCCTGCTGGTCACCTGCCTCTGACTCCAGGTCTTTCTGTAGCTCATCCCTCCAGCAAGTCACCTCAGTTCAAACACCATCAGGGTAACATAAACAAGTCCAAACAAAACTGAATAACTCTCCTATCTCCTTGGGCTACTGAAGTCTTTTTTTTCTCCACTTATACACTGTGTCTCAGGGCTTCCCTTGCAGAAGCCTGTGCTGTCCCCACTGTCTGTGTGTTTACTTTAACCCTGGGCTTCTCTCAACCAGAAAGACCTGTTTCCTTTGCCTTGGTCTCCCAACTGAGCTCCTTCAGTCTACTTGTGACTTATCTTCCCCCTCCCAGCCAGGAGTCAATTAGCTACTCACCTCTCTAGGTACAAAGTATGACTAATTGGGTGCTTCACTAGCCTTGCAGGCGATGGGGATTAAGCCCCATCACACTGTACGACTTCAGAAGTTGTCTTTTTCCTTGGCATACATAAATTCCACCTATTCATGTATTCATGTTTCCTGAATAAAACCAAGTGCTGCAAACATGGTTTTTCAACATACACATTCATAGCAAAAAACCCAAGAGACTATATTCCTAATTTCTGTTAATGGCTGATTACATTGCAACCTGAATTGTTCACTAGCTGAATTGCTGATGTTAATGTAGGTGAATTTAATAGTTAAACTGTCTGAAGCATGTTCCAAGAGATCTGTGGTCACAGTGGCATGGTCAATATTTAAATGATACTAACTAACTTTAGAAAATGTACTATATACTTATGAATATAGATTTTGACGACCTATTTTACATATTATGAAGTATAGTGTGATGAAGTGAATCTCTTGTAGAGTCAGGAGTGAGAGAAAGAGATAATTGGTCGGATTCATGGTCAATCACCCAGAGAGATAATGGAGGGATTTCCTTTCCCCACAAAGGGTTTTGGGTAAGTAAGCTCTCTGTTGAACTCCCTGGTTTCCAGCTGGGAGTCAGAGTTGCAGGAGGAATGGCCATGTGGACGAATTTGGGCCTGTTTAGTTATGCTATGGAAGGCACTCCTTGTTGCTTGCTTGCTCCTCTGTTTTTTTCCAAAATTTTATTTAAAATAAATCAGTATTCTTTTTTAAAACCCTGCTGAACTGGGTCTTGTTGATTTATTGGATAAACTTGCCACCACACATTGGCATGTGCCATTTATAATACTTATGTAAAGGAAAACATGGTATTATATCCTCTTTGGCGTGCTTAGATAAGAGAACTCCTTCTATTTGTTGGAAACAAATTTCTCCACTGTCAGATTGGCAGTGACTTTGGTGGTTTTCATCTTCCTTTGTAGCATGGGACATGGGTCACTTGCTAGGATCATCTGGGTATGTCTCATCAAATCAATTCGTTTCCATTGCAGGGTCCCTGGGCATTCATGCATCTCAGTAACTCCTGTTCTCTGCCTGTGCTACGCAATAGTTTAGTCTCCCGAAGGCTCTGATTCCTTGGTCTAATTCTGGTTGTTGACTTGATGTGGAGGTGGGTAGATAGTGTTTAGTGGCCTGTGACACACAGGTCAAACTAGATGATATAGTAGGCACTTCTAAGATCGTAAACCCTTATTCTATTCTGAATTTCCAGAATTGTACCTTATGTGATCCTTCACACCTATGCATAGTGGGTGTGAAACAATACCAACTCATAATGGTGGTATTTTGAACCGATTTTACACAAAGGTAAAGGGCTGAACAAGGCGCAATGGAGTAGAGAATTGGGCATTCACCTGCAAAATTGCAGGGTATTGGATGGCTGCTTCAGTTTATTCATCTCAGAAAATAATACAAATTATAAATAGAAAATCATTATTAATATTAATTGATGTGATGTGCCCAGTGCAAGATGGACTGCATCAGTAAGAACCTGGACAAGAGAGTTCTAGGGAAAATACAGGTGTTTCAAGAAGTAGTAGTACTGACTTGATAAGTAGCATTCTTTCAGATGAGTCCGTATTGAGCTGAAGTCCCCATAGACTGTTAAAGGGCGGGGCTGGAGTTAAATTTCACACTGTGGTCCTGAGATCCTGAGATCCTCAAGCATTATAGAATCTTTATTTTTACTTGATTTTTATTAATAATAACTATAGTTATTTTCTAGTTTAAAAATCAGTGGCTGTTGCTCAGATTACATTCAAAACAGGTCCTTGACAGATTTTTAGTGTAAATAATGTTTATTACATGCATATGGTTTACTTCAGGGAAAATAACAATATAATGAAGGTTCTAAAGGACACAATGTGAAGCATTAGTAGTCAAGTGTGTGGAGAAGTTTCTCATTTTAGAAATATGATGCCTTCACAACTTTTCCCCAGTGTTGTGATCATTCTTTAACTTGAGCTGTGGTACAAATTTTGAGTTAGATTAAAGCTGTAAACTAGAGACTGTAATAGGGGAGTCTGGAGGCACCTAGCAAAGGCATTGGGGCTGATCCTCCACTGCCTTCATCTTGATTAGTTAATACCAATGCACATTTTGGAACTGTGCCAGCTTACATCAGCTGAGGTTCTGGCCCATAAGAGGTGAGGCAATGGAGAACTAAGTCCACTGTGCCTGAGGAAGGCTTAGGAGTACAGAGGAAATGTATACAACAGTAGCTGCTGCTACTTTATCCTCTGAGTGGGTGATACAGAGAGCAAGTGGGGCCATGTCCCTGCCCTCTCTAGATTTGGCTCCTGTTGTCAGAATTGTTTGGGTTTAGGAGAACATGGTCCAAGATTGTGCTGGCCTCTGCAAGACTAGGGAGGATCCTTCTGACCTTTTCACTGTTTGTTTCTAGCTCTGTGTGGACATACAATCTAGTTCTTAGCTGTTTTTTTCCTTAGCTCCTCACTACTTCATGTAAACATGGCTGAATTACTGAATTTCCTTTTCTCCTGACTTATTGAAATCCTTTTTCTTCTTTTTGTGCTTATCTATATTTTTCTGTGCTGGATGTTATCCACGACACTCAGTCATAAAGAATGCATGACAGCCATAACAATAGAACTGTGATACAGCTTTGCTGTGTGAAATGGGGAGTGGGGAAGAGATCAATGGTACACGCTGAATGTACAGTCATTCCCTCCTTTCCTAGTCTGAATAGCTTCCAAATCTCATACATTCACAAGCAGAACCCAGCCAAAGCCCACAGCTGTCATGCATTTTCAACAGATTCCACAGGGCCTAGATGAGGTTTGAAGACATTCCTTTGCTCTTACACATTAGCTAAAAGGAATTACCGTAACATCTGATATTGTGGAAGTGGGAAATTTGCCATCCTGACCTTGCCCAGAGCATTCCGGAACTGGGGGTCCAAGGATTTATTATCTCAGATGGCCTCCAAAGGTCATTGAGGGCCTGTCTAGTAGCGTTCCAGCAAAACTCAAGAAACTAATGTGCTATTCATTTGGAGAAACTGTGCAGTTTTGTACAGATAAAATAATGGCCAGACACATGTTACTGTTGCTCTCTGGATCTTTGTCATAGGAAAGGCATGTTCCTCTGGAGTAATTCCCAGCTGTCAGTAATGTGCTGATACACCACAGCCAATCATCAGAGAACAGGCCAAATAAACAGGATGTTCACAATGTGTATAATTGCATGAGTGTGTAACAAACTTTCTGCACATTTCACAGTCCCATAATGAGATTGACATGCATTGCTTAATCTGCATCTGTCTGTTTTGGGTAGAAACACAAACACCATGGAGACAATGTGTAAGAAAGCTCAATTTCTTGGCGCATGACTCTTGATATGGTAGGATGAAATCTGGTATAAATTGGAAATGAGCAGTACTTTAGAGCTATTCATTTATTTGCTGAGAAGTGCCTTAGAGTCAGCCAAGCACAGAGTGGAGGGAGTGTTCAGGCAATCAGAGTGGTTATTATAACAAAAGATGACAAAAACATTGAAATATGTACACAGGATTATTTTAAGAGAATATCTGAAGTATCCATATTTGTTTCTATTTCTATTTTACAATTTTTATTGCTTTATGTGTAAATAACCCCCCCCCCCACAAACTATGTGTTGTTAGATATATAAGGCACACATAAGTAAACCAATAAGAAACAAAGGAAAATCACAATAAACCTATATAATTTATACTTGATGTTGCATGGAAACTTTTTATAGACTCCATAATAGAGGCTCAACTTAAATGTATACCCCCAAACTAAAAAAACATAGTAAGAGAACCAAAAAAGAGCCACCATGGCTAAACAACAAAGTAAAAGAAGCAGTGAGGGGCAAAAAGTCTCCTTTAAAAAGGAGAAGTTAAATCCTAGTGAGGAAAATAGAAAGGAGCTCAAACACTGGCAAATGAAATGTAAAAATACAATTAGGAAGGCCAAAAAAGAATTTGAGGTACAATTAGCAAAAGACTCAAAAAGTAATAGCAATTTTTTTTTTTAAGTACATCAGAAGCAGGAAGCCTGTTAAACAACCAGTGGGGCCACTGGATGATCGAGATGCTAAGAGAGCACCCAAGGACAATAAGGCCATTGTGGAGAAACTAAATTAATTCTTTGCATCAGTCTTCACGGCTGAGGATATGAGGGAGATTCCCAAACCTGAGCTATTCTTTTTAGGTGGCAGATCTGAGGAACTGTCCCAGATAGAGGTATTATTAGAGGAGGTTTGGGAACAAATTGATAAATTAAACAGCAATAAGTGACCAGGACCAGATGATATTCACCCAAGAGTTCTGAAGGAACTCACATGTAAAATTGCAGAACTACTTACAGGTTACAGACTACAATTATTTAAATCAGTTTCTGTACCAGATGACTGGAGGATAGCTAATCCAATGTCAATTTTTAAAAAGGGTTCCAGAGGTGATCCTGGCAATTACAGGCCTGTAAGCCTGACTTTAGTACTAGGTAAACTGGTTGAAACTATAATAAAGAACAGTATTGTCAGATACATAGATGAACATTATTTGTAAACGAAGAGTCAACATGGTTTTAGTAAAGGGAAATCATACCTCACCAATCTACTAGAATTCTTTGATGGGGTCAGAAGCATGTGAGCCACAGGGATCCAGTGGATATAGTGTACTAAGATTTTCAGAAAGCCTTTGACAAGGTCCTTCACCAAAGGTTCTTATGCAAAGTCAGCTGCCACAGGATAAGAGGGAAGGTGCTCTCATGGATTGGTAACTGGTTAAAAGATAGGAAACAAAGAGTAGGTATAAATGGTCAGTTTTCAGAATGGAGAGCGGTAAATAGTAGTATCCCCCAGGGGTCTGTTCTCAGATCAGTCCTATTCAACATATTTATAAATGATCTGGAAAAAGGGGAAAACAGTGAGATGGCAAAATTTGAAGATGATACAAAATTACTAAATATAGTTAAGATCCAGGCAGATTGCGAAGAGCTACAAAAGGATCTCTCAAAACTGGGTGACTGGGGAGCAAAATGGCAGATGAAATTTAATGTTGATAAATGCATATTAGAAAGCATTATCACAACTATACATAAAAATGATGATAAATGCATATTAGATTAATGTTGATTAATGTTGATAAATGCATATTAGAAAGCATTATCAAAACTATACATAAAAATAATGGGGTCTAAACTAGTTGTTACCACTCAAGAATGAGTTCTTGGAGTCATTGTGGATAGTTCTCTGAAAACTCAATGTGCAGCGGCAGTCAAAAAAGCGAACAGAAGTATTTCTTCACACAACACACAGTCAATCTGTGGAACTCCTTGCCAGAGGATATTGTGAAGGCCAAGGCCATAACAGGGTTCAAACAAGAACTAGATAAATTCATGGAGGATAGGATCATCAATGGCTAATAGCCAGGATTGGCAGGAATGGTGTTCCTAGCCTCTGTTTACCATAGGCTATATAATGAGTACATGCATCACACCTGGGTATTGGCCATTGTCCATGACAAGCTCCAAGAAAGGATTTGCAAATGTGATCCTTAATGGAAAGGGTGAGACTGGCTGGTCTTGTGATAATCAGCAGTAGGAAAAAGTTTCTAATGCCAAATTAGCTGCCTACCTGCCTAAGGGAGAACATTGGAGTTGATTTATTTATTGTCAAGGAAAGATAGAATCTCATGACAGACTTTTCGCTTACACCTTTGGAGAGTGTATATCATACATTATGAGAGCCAGGGAAGTGACTAGCAAAACAGAGGAGCATTTTGCAAGGTACAGTATTTTGAACACTGGATTCATTGATAATGGACCTCAATTTGTCTCTGAAGAATTCAGGGGATTTTTTCATACCGGGGAATTTGACCACTGTATTCCCTCCTCAGTATATCTGCGGAGCAATGAGAGAGTGGAGTCAATAATGAAAAGAGCAAAGAGACTAGATACAAAGAGGAAAGACATACAAGGCAATAACTTCAGGGTCCAGATCCCTATTTAGCACTTTTGGTGCACAGAAATAATCCATCATAGATATGCCAGTGAAGAAGGACTTGGGACCAATGAGGAACTGCTACAGGGACAAGTAGGGAGGAAATGCAAAATGGAAATGGCCAACAATCAGAAGTTGTAACAAATGTTATACAGAAGCTCTGACAGCTTTGGAAGAGAGCACTTGGCCTGGAAAGACACAGGCAAGTGTGATTAAAGGAGCTATGAGTATTGCACCTACTTGCAGATCATATTAAATGTCCCTCCTGGATAGTCATGTCTACAGCAAAATTGCAGGCATCTATTAGCCAACAGACAGTGAAGAGTAGTGATAAACCATTGAGATGCCTTAGAGAGCATTGACACAGAATAATCTAGAGACCAACCTTACCAAGGTGGAAGAGAGAGTACTGTAGAGAGTCCTCCAGTAAGTGCAGAGATGCCACATTTTCTGTACACTCTAGATCAGAGATCGGCAACCTTTGTCATGCGGCTCACCAGGGTAAGCCCCCTGGCAGGCTGAGTCAGTTTGTTTACTTGCTGCGTCCACACGTTTGGCCAATTGCAGCTCCCACTGGCTGCAATTTGCTGTCCCAAGCCAATGAGGGCTGCAGGAAGCGGTGGCCAGCACATCTCTTGTCCCACACCATTTCCCGCAGCCCCCATTGGCCTGGGATGGCAAACCATAGCCAGTGGGAGCTGTGATCAGCCGAACCTGCAGATGTGGCAAGTAAACAAACTGGCCGATCCTTGGTCTAGATGTAACTTTTGGTTTCCTGTGATATGCTTCCTCCTGGGGCTAGAAACAAAGCAACCCAGACAGGGCAGCCACAGGCTACAGTTACACAGAGTGGTAGGACATTTGTTACCTCATTTATGTACATAGTTTTGTTTATGATAAATGGTTTATCTTGACACTGGCTTGATCATCAGGCAGATATTACATGATACCAGGAGAGGATGGCACAGCATGTGGATGACGTACTGACAGAGGTAACGTTGCAATGGCTGCTACAAGGCTCTACAACTGCTAGAAACTCCCCCATCATCCATCAGAATTGGAGGAAATCCTGTGTATGACTGGATAAGGTTCAAACAGCTATCCAAGCAGTATATGAAAGCCACTAGTGCAAACGAACTGGAGAGCGATCAAAAGATTGTTTTTAGCTGTAGCAGGCACAGAAGCCTGGGATAGCTGAAATGCATTCAGTACATGTAGTGGCAGAGTAAAAGAGAGGAAGACTTTGCAAAAGTAATGAAAATGATTGAGGATCATTGTGTCCCTATGTCACGGGGCAGGACTCACCAGCATGGCGGCTCCTGACAGTTGTCCAGGGAATTAGCTTTTCCAGCTCCGGAGCACCCTCTTCTGGCCAACGACCCACTTGCCGCTGCCCCCCGTGTCCCTCCTGAACCCTGGTGCCCCTTTACATTGGGTGCTGGCCCCTGGCAGTACCCCCACAGATCTTGGTCTTCCCTCCCCGGGGAACCCCCAACTCCCTATCCCCACCTAGCCTCAGTGGCTACTGCCAGTCACCATCTAGACACCGGTCAGTGGGGTAGACTGCAGTCTGTAAAGGCCACTCATCATTGGCAAGGGGGGTTTGGACCTGCTGCCTGGGTCTAACCTGGGCTGCACCTCTACAACCCCAGTACTCTTCCTGGACTTTCACTAAAGGCCTGCAGCCTGGGACTTTTCCAGACTGGAGCTCCCCGAGCTTCTCTAGCCTTCCCCCAGTCCTACTCCACTCTAGGTACTTTGCTCTGCTCCCAAGCAGCCAGGGCCGTCTCTCCCTACTGCCAGAGAGATACTCTCTCTCAGCTCCTGGCCCACAGCCTTTTATAGGGCCAGCTGTGGCCAGACTGGGGCGTGGCCCCAGCTGAGGCTGCTTCCCCAGTCAGCCTAGGTTTTTCTCTTCCTGAAGCAACCCTCTCCTCGGTCTGTTTTAACCCCTCTGGGCAGAAGTGGGGTGACTACCCTAGGAAAAATGTTGCTTGTGAGAGAGAGAGAGAGCGATGTGCAGGATGAGAACACAGAATGAAGGGAAAACAGTGGAGGATTTTATCATAACTTAAAACTGAAAAGTCAGTTCTATAAATATGCAATATTAAAAGACTCTCTAATTAAAGACCAGATTGTCCTGAATGAAAATTAATGAAAAGTATCTGAACAATTACCATGGGAGATTGCATATGACACTAGAAATGGCAATTTGTATATGCCAATCAGCAGAACAAACAAACACAAATGAGAAAGGGATAGTATATGACTGTGTTCTACAGCTAAATTAACCAGGGTGAAGTTCACAGTAATTAAATGGGCCTGGAACAGAAAAATGGAAAGCAAGAAACCATGCCAATGATGTGGCAACCAGCATGAATATCAGCAATGGCCAACATTCAGGAAAATATGTAGAAACTACAATAGACACAACTATTATGCTAAAATGTGCAGAGAAAGCAGGAAAGAGCTTTCTTAAGCACAACAATGGAGGAGGCTGAAAAAAAATCAAAAGATTGACTAATTAAATGCCATTTGTGAACATTTTATGTGACGTACCCTACAGACACTGAACCACAAGTAAATGTAATAACAGAAACTGAAATAGAGAAATGTAAGGAGCACATAAAAGTAGATGAGTCAAAAGTATCTGTGAAAGACTATAACAGAGGGACAATTCCAGAGGTTGGAGAGTGTACACTGACACTGGAAAACAAGGTTTTGTGGGTATAGAAGCAAGCAACCAGTCTTGAGCCTACATACATGTGACGTCTGTGGTCTTAAGAGGATGTATGCCATAGAAAGACAAAGACAATATACAACCAGATGTGAAAGTAGTAATAGTGTCATGTGAAGAGGTATTCACAGGACTGGGTTCCTCCTAGTAACATACAAGTTATGGTTAAGAGGAGATGCAGAACCTGTGGTTCCTGCTACACAAAAAAGTTTCACAAGGCTTAAGAAAGAAGCTAGAAGAAGAGCTACAAAACATAACCACAAATGGTAGTGTTCAGAGAGCAGCAGAACCAACAGATTGGGTTCACTCCTTAGTAATTGTAGAGAAAAAAGGAGGGGGACCATGGCTGTATGTGGACCCGAAGGAGAAAACAAAAGCATACAAACACTTCCACTTGTCCACAAGAAGTGAACTGTTGTCTATGATAGCAGGAATCGAATTCTTCAGCAAATTAGATGTATCAGCTGGATTTTGGCAACTCCTCTTCAACACTGAGAGCTCCTAGATCGGCATTAGGCAGATATGACTTCCTGAGATTGACTTTCAGAATATATTTGACTCCAGAAGTATTTCACTGTGCAATGAGTCACATGAAGAGTATCTAGCAGGTGTGACAGTGTACATTGACATTATCATTTGGAGCAGCACTGCCACTGAACATCAAGAATGACTGAAGAGATTACTGGAAATTGTGAAAGCTAATAATCTTACACTGAAAAATGTAAATTTTGAACAATGGAAATAAGATACTTGGAAGAGAGATTGACCTCAAAGGGAATCTTTCCCAGTGAATGAAAGACTGAGGCAATAGTGAAAATGCTGAGACCTGAAGATTAAAGAGAAATTCAAAGGCAGCTAGGCATGTTGAATTATGTCAGCAATTTCTTACCTAACTGCAGCTCACACAACTCAGTGAAAGCCTCTCTTCCACGAAGTCAGTGAATGGTCATGGATACCATAACATGAAAGAGAGTTCAGTGATTTAAAGCATATTCAGACATCATCTCCAGTGCTGCAAATGTTGACCCACTGAAAGACATCAAACGCTCCTCAGATGGCTCAAGAGGAGGGCTGGAAGAATACTATTATTGTGTCATGTAATAGATTGGTTGCCAATCTCATATGCATTTAGGGCTATGGCAACTGCAGAGAAGATGTATGTAGAAATTGAAAAAAAGACACTAGGTGTGGTGTATGGATGTACAAGACTTCATGACTTTCACTATGGTTATAGCTTCAAAGAAGAAACTGATAGTAAAGTATTGGTTGTAATATATTTGGAGACGCACCACCAAGGATACAGTGACTACTTCTGAAAATTCAGAAGCATGATGTGACCCTGGAGTTCCAACCTGGATACCACTTAGGAATGGTAGAAACACTTGCAAGAGCATATACTCAATCTGACAATACACAGTTTGATGATCTGGAACAAGCAATAAACATACATGTGGACATAAGTGTCATGTTGTATCTACAGGCATATGGGATGAATTTGAGACAGAAACAGCTAAGGATGAAATGCTGCAAGCAGTGATATCACAGAATCATAGAACTGTAAAGGACCGCAAGAGGTCATCTAGTCCAGTCCCCTGCACTCAAGGCGGGACTAAATATTGTCTAGACCATCCCTGACAAGTGTTTGTCCAATCTGTTCTTAAAAATTCCCAAAGAATGGAGATTCCACAACCTCCCTAGGTAATTTATTCCAGTGCTTAACGACTCTGTCAGTTAGGAACTTTTTCCTAATGTCTAACCTAAACTGCCCTTGCTTGAATTTAAGCCCATTGCTTCTTGTCCTATCCTAAGAGGTTAAGAAGAATTTTTCTCCCTCTCCTTGTAACAACCTTTTATGTACTTGAAAACCATTATCATGTCCCTTCTCAGTCTTCTCTTCTCCAGACTAAACAAACCCAATTTTTTCAATCTTCCTCATAGGTCATGTTTTCTAGACCTTTAATCGTTTTTGTTGCTTTTCTCTGGACTTTCTCCAATTTGTCCACATCTTTCCTGAAATGTGGCACCGAGAACTGGACACAATACTCCAGTTGAGGCCTAATCAGCACGGAGTAGAGCAGAAGAATCACTTCTTGTGTCTTGCTTACAATACTCCTGCTAATACATCCCAAAATGTTGTTTGCTTTTTCTGGCAACAGTGTTATACTGTTGACTCATATTTAGCTTTTGATCATTATGAACCCCAGATCTCTTTCCACAGTATCCTTTCTAGGCAGTCATTTTCCATTTTGCATATATGCAACTGATTGTTCCTTCCTAAGTGCAGTACTTTGCATTTGTCCTTATTGAATTTCATCCTATTTACTTCAGACCATTTCTCCAGTTTGTTCAGATCATTTTGAATTTTAATCCTATCCTCCAATGCACTTGCAACCCCTCCCATCTTGGTATCATCAGCAAACTTTATAAGTGTGCTCTCTATGCCATTATCTAAATCATTGATGAAGATATTGAACAGAAGTGGACCCATAACCAATCTCTGTGGGACCCCACTTGTTATGGCCTTCAAGCATGACTGTGAACCACTGATAACTACTCTCTGGTAACGATTTTCCAACCAGTTATGCACCCACCTTATAGTAGTTCCATCTAGGTTGTATTTCCCTAGTTTGTTTATGAGAAGGTCATGCGAGACAGTATTAAAAGCAGTATCTACCGCTTCCCCCGCCCCCATCGACAAGGCTTGTTACCCTGTTAAAGAAAGCTATCAGGTTGGCTTGACATGATTTGTTCTTGACAAATCCATCCCCACTATAAAAAAAAACAAAACAAAAAAAAAACCCAACCAACTACTGTCAGTGATCTCAGGAGTGGAACGTGTCCAACGTATAGGGATTCCCAGCAGAAAGAAACGATACTGTTATGAATAACTTGCAATTCCGTGGGACAGAGGAGGAACTGACATCGTCAGCTTGGGAAAACATGATTACTTGGACTGAAGATACCACAGCAGCTACAGTTATCGGAAACATTACATCTGTATTTGCACATAATGGAATTTCAAGAACGGCAATAACCGACTATGGACCACAATTCAAGAATTGCTGGACTTTGCTAAAATGTCTGACTTTTTCATCATGAGACATCTAATTTCAGCTGTCCTCAAGACAGTGTATTAGCTGAATGGAGTTTGTATAGTGAAAAACCTGCTCAAAAAAAAAAAAAGGCAGTGGATGAAAGAGAAGATCCATATTTAGAACTATGCAATTATAGAGCTACTCCACTGAAATTTGGAGAGTTGCCTGCTGAAGTCCTCTAAAACTGATGTATAAATACTTCTTTATCTGATATTAGACAAAAACAAAGGATGGCTAAGGAGTCTGTGCTAGTGAGAAAAAGACTGGCTTATACAGACAGACAAAATAATGCAATAAAGGAGCAAGCCTCTTTCACAGTTTAAAAAAGATTCTGTGAGAATTTGACAAAATGGTCACTGGCCAGTCAAAGCTAGACTGATCATTCATACTCAATGATCAGAGGTGCAGACAAACTCTTATGAAGGAATTCTGGCTGAGCAGAGTTCTGGAGTTATTCTGTGCAATATAATGTAAAACTTATAGGATTTTTATTTTCCCAATTTGTTTAAATTATGTGATGTCAAAACGGATGGATTTTGGCAAAAGCATAAGTAAATTAGGATAATTGCAATATAGTGCTTGAATTTTATAGGTGTAATATAAGACTAAAACATTACAGTGTGGCAACCCAGATGTGTTTACTCTTACCCCAGATACTTATTAGCAAGGACATCCTATATTTCTTACAAAAGCCACAAGCATGAGAATTAAATGTATCGGCTAAAATAAATGATTAACAGAAAAATAAACTACTCCAAAATCACCCCACAAAAGAAAAGCATAGCTCTCATTCCTATACAAGTTCCTCTTCTCTAGTTCTTGTTTTTGTTTTTGTTTTGTTGTTGCTGCTCAAAACTTAATCAGATCCTCTTTATATTCTTTTGATTTAGTTTGTGTAACTGCTTTCAGTTGCTCCTTCAAAGAACATGCTCAACAATGCAAGTAAATTAAAGAATGTGTGGAACAGTAAGAGGACAAGTGGGGAGTAGTAACTGTCCAATACCAACATTCAACATATCGCTAAGGCCTTGGCCTTGCGAGTTACAGCACAATAAAGGAGCCCTGGACGCACTAGCTCACTACCTGTCCACACTGGCAAGGTACGTAGAGCGCTCTGACTCCGCGGCTACAGTGCTGCTGGTACTCTACCTCGGCAAGTGGAATAACGTTTGCTGCTTCCCCATTGGAGCGCCGTGGTTGGCCTCCAGAAGTGTCCCACAATGCCTGTGCTAACCACTCTGGTCATCACTTTGAAATCTACTGCTCTGTCCTCAGGTGACCAACCATCAGACCCACCCTTTAAATTCTCTGGGAATTTTGAAAAATGCCTTCCTGTTTGCTCAGCCAGGCGTGGAGCGCTATCAGCGAATCTTTCTAGGTGACCATGCCTCCTTGCAGCAGGTGAGCCCCAGTATGGAACAATAGCGAGTTGCTGGACCTCATCAGTGTTTGGGGGAAGGAAGCTGTCCAATCCCAGCTGCGCTCCAGCTGTAGGAATTACGATACCTTTGGCAGATATCAAGGGACATGATAGAAAGGAGCCATGACCGGGACACATTCCAGTACAGGATTAAAGTGAAGGAGCTGCAGAATGCCTACCACAAAGCCTGTGAGGGAAACTGCCACTCCAGTGCTGCCCCCATGACCTGCCATTTCTACAAAGAGCTGGACGCGATACTTGAGGTTGACCCCACCTCCACTCCACCATGGACACTTCTGAGCCCAGTGCAACAAGGCAGGAGGAGGAGAAGTAGCAAAGTGGGAGCGAAGGTGCTGAGGCAGGGGAAGACACCCTGGAATCCCTAGATGCACGCAGACAGGAGCTGTTCTTAGGCCAAGAGGAGGGTAGCCAGTTGTGCGGCCAGTGCTTGGGGAGGACAAACACCAGAGGATGTTCCCGGTGAGCAGCTTTTATTTTGGGAAGGAAGTTATTCGGTGCGGGCTCTTGGGGCGAGGAGGGTTAGGGCTGTATGCATGCCTCGATGTGGAATAGGGCGTTGATGTGCTCTCTTACATTGCAGTAATCGGCCTCAGTGATCTCTTCAAAGGTCTCATCCAGAACTTAGGCAACGTGCTTGCACAGGTTTCTCAGGAGAGCCACTGTGGTCCTTGTCCCAGTCAGGCTAACTTGTCCGCGCCACTGTGCCGTGAGGGGAGGGGAGACCATTGCTGCACACAGGCAAGCTGCATATGGGCCAGGGCAGAAACCGCATTGCAGTAGAAGACCCTCGCTTACTTCCCAGGTCACCTTCAGCAGTGAGATATCTTCCAGCATGAACTCCTGTGGAAAATGTGGGGACTGTGTTCAGTTTAGGGCCCCCCCTGCTGCTGTTGGCTCTCCCCAAGGGACAGAAACCCAGAGGACAGTACAGCTGTGAAACAATTAGTCAAGCTTGACCCTGTGTATACTCACCATTTTGGGGGTCCCGTGGGTTATGTGCGCTCACTTTGGGGTGGGCAAATTATGCTATTGTGTAGACTGTGCTTGCCCTTAAGCATGGGGGAATCATTGCTCTGTCTAGTGTGAACAATGCTGCCTCTGTTAAGTGTTGCATTTTGCTTTACAGATGCAACCTTGAAATCTCAGCCATCCTTGTTAGCCGTCAGCTACCAAAAGACTCTAAAGAATCAGAAAGAGGCCATGTAGAAGTGAGGAAGACATGTTGCATGAAGTAATGCAGCATTCAAGTAATGAAAATCAAAAAGTGCAGGAGTGGCGGGAGAGTGAAAGGAAGGTCCGCCAGCAGAATTTGGATTACCGGCACCGAAGCGCAGAGCGGCTGCTAAGCATCATGGAGTGCCAAGTGGACTCGATACAGGTGCTCGTAGCAATGCAGGTGGAGGACTACCACACCCACCCCCCCTGCAGCCCTTGTCCCAAAACTCTTTCTCTTGTGTCCCCATGTCACCTCCAACCTACTTTCCCCAACATCAGGGTTCTTACTGCCACCAGCTGCCTCCAACACCTGTAGCTTCACCACCCAGCTATGACCCTTACCCACTGCACTCAGCCCCCATCACCAGGCAGTATAGCGATCCTGAAGTGAAGCACTCATTGCACAGCACTCCAGACAGGACACATGCAAATCTGTGATTGTACCGTTCCCCACCCCCTTGCCCTTTCTGTTTCTGAAGCAATTGTCTTTTTTCAATAAATTAATTTTCTTTTCAATAAATGGATGTTTTTTGGCTTTGAAAACACTTTTTATTATTGCATAAAGTAAAAGATACCTTAGCCCAGGAAAGCAACAGGCTCTGCAAGTCAGTATAGCAAACACAGTTTCCTACTAACATTGGAACCACTGCACTTCATTCCTATGCAGGGCACCAGACATTACTGGCGGCTCTCAGCCTCAAATTGCTCCCTCAAAGCATCCCTAATCCTTGCAGCCCTGCCCTGGGTCCCTTTAATAGCCCTGCTGTCTGGCTGTTCAAATTCAGCCTCCAGGTGTTGAACCTCCGACTTCCATGCCTGAGTGAATCTTTCACCCTTCCCTTCCCAAATGTTATGGAGGGTACAGCATGTGGATATAACCACGGGGATGCTGTCATTGGCTAGGTCCAGTTTCCCCTACAGAGAGCGCCAGCGGCCCTTTAAGCAGCCAAAAACACACTCCACAGTCATTGTGCACCAGCTCAGGCTATTGTTGAACTGCTCCTTGCTGCTGTCAAGGCTCCCTGTGTAGGGTTTCATGAGCCATGGCATTAAAGGGTAAGCTGGGTCTCCAAGGATCACGATGGGCATTTTGACTTCCCCTATGGTGATCTTCTGGTCTGGAAAAAAATTCCCGGCTTGCAGCTTCCTGAACAGGCCAGTGTTCTGAAAGATGCGTGCATCAGACACCTTTCCAGGCCAGCCTGCGTTAATGTCAATGAAACGCCCAAGGTGATCCACAAGCACTTGGACAACCATCAAGAAATACCCCTTCCGTTTAACGTACTCGGAGGCTAGGTGGGCTGGTGCTAGAATTGGAGTGTGTGTTCCATCTATCACCCCTCTGCAGTTAGGGAAAACCCATTTGTGCAAAGCCAGCTACAATGTCATGCATGTTACCCAGAGTCACAGTTTTTCTGAGCAGAATGTGATTAATGGCCCTGCAAACTTGCATCAACATGATTGCAATAGTAGAATTTCCCACTCCAAACTGGTTAGAGACCAATAGGTAGCTGTCTGGAGTTGCCAGCTTCCAGACTGCAATAGCCACCCGCTTCTCCACTGTCAGAGCAGCTCTCAATCTCGTGTCCTCACGCTGCAGGGTGGGGGTGAGCTCCCTACACAGTCCCATGAAAGTGGCTTTTCTCATCTGAAAGTTCTGCAGCCACTGCTCGTCGTCCCAGACTTGCATGACGATGTGATCCCACCACTCAGTGCTTGTTTCCCGAGCCCAAAAGCACCATTCCATGGTGCTGAGCATGTCCGTGAATACCTCAAGCAAACTTGTGTCATATGCATTACTCGAGTTGATATTGTCGGAGCACTCACTTAGAATAATAAGGAATAACTTGACGGCCAAACATGACGTGCTGGCGAGACTTGTCAGCATGATCCTCAGCAGTTTGGACTCCATTCCCACAGACCGAAAGGGAAGACAGAGCGCGCAGTACAAAAAACGTTGAAAGATGGCGCCAAATGTGGACAGAAGCAAAGGGAATGCTGGGATGCGAACTGATGCATCATGGGGCATTGGGACAGGACCCAGAATGCCCTGCACTCCATGCCCCATTCCCACAAGTCACAGTGCCAGAATGGGAAGAGGTGCTCTGTGGGATAGCTGCCCATAATGCATTGCTCCCAATCCCGCTGCAAGTGCTGCAAATGTGGCCATGCCAGTGCCCTTGCAGCTGTCAGTGTGGACAGACTGCAGCACTTTCCCTACTGCGCTCTCCGAAGGTGGATTTAACTCACAGCGCTCTACATTTGCAAGTGTAGCCATGCCCTAAGACTTTATAATTGCTTGAACAGATATGATACACTGTTACTATTACTATTATTTATTGCCTCTAGGTACATATATGTTTTAAAATCTTTATTGCACACTTCTTTCTCCTAGAATATCTCAGATTATTTTTTTCTAATGACATTCATCCATGTACAAAATTATGTAGCACATAGAAAACTACATAGACATTTACTGTGTAAGGGAAGAGACAGACAGACTTTAGGGGAAGAACAATAATAGCAATTTATATACTGTAGCGGGGTTGTCGCTTGCTCCTGCCCTGAAGGGCTTGAAGTCAGCCCTTGGAGAGAGGGCTGAGGCTGCGTGAGGACTGCGGCTAGTAAGAGCCGCAAGCCTGGGCTGATTGGGGAAGGCAGCCACAGCTGGGGCCAAGCCCTATCAGACTGTAGCTGGCCTTATAAAGGCCAGGGAAGCCAGAAGCTAAGAGAGTCTCCTCTAGCTGTGGAGGAAGACAGGCTTGGCTGCTGGGGAGCATACCAGGGTACCTGAGGTGGAGCAGGGCTGAGGAAAGGCGAGAGGAGCTGGGGAGCTCTTGCCTGGCAACTCCCCAGGCTGCTGGCCTTGTGCAAGGGCAAACAGGTACTGAGGTTGCAAGGAGCAGCCCAAGGGTAGGCAGAGGCAGCAGGTTCAAACCCTCCTTGCCAGTGATGAGTGGCATTTACTGTCTGATGTCTGCCTCAGTTAATGAAGGCTAGACTGAGACTGGCAATAGCCATATTCTGAGGTGAGGTGAGGATAGAGAGTGGGGGTTCCCCAGAATAGGGAGATCCAGATCTGTGGGGGTACTGCCAGGGGGCAGCACCCCAGCCTGAAAGGGGCACTGGGGTCCAGTAGGAACTCGGGGACGGTGAGACACCAGCCTGCAGAGGGTGCTCCAGAGGCTGAAAATGCTAATTCTTGAGATGACGAGCAGGAGGCGCTGCAGTGGTGAGTCCTGCCCTGTGACATCGTTACATATACAAGTTAAAATGATTGACTCATTATAAACAGCATGGTAGAAGAAGGCTTTTAAGAGGATCATAAATATGGACAGGGTAGGGACTTTGCAAATGGACTCAAGGAAGTTATATTATCTATAAGAGGCCATGTGGGAGAAGACATGTCTTCTGTACTCTTTTTTTTTTATTTAGGTGGTTAACAAGCCCTACCAATAGAAGAAGGGTGAGAAACACAACTGTAAAATGTCTGTTTCATTACTGTTGAAAATCCTTCCTTTCTCCTGTCACAACTGCACATATTTGCTATTTTGAGGAATGCCAACATTTTTCTTTCTTGTTTTTTATTTGTGCAGTTATCATGCTTTTCAGTTGTATTGTTTATCTTCCACTCTGATTCATGGGTTGTTTTTTTAACATAAAAGGGATTCACATGTAAGTCTTGAGTTGACTAATGCACATCTTATAAGTTTAGAAATAAAAATTTGAGCCAAACATCAAGGATAGTATAAAGTCAATAAAATACCAAATATTAGCCATTTCCATGGACTTCAACCTTGTAATCAGTGGCAGCAGCAGGATTGTGCAAGTGACAAAACATCAGCTTACTTTGTTACGTTTGATAGGAATATAAGTTTGCCAGTATAAAGAGATAATCCTATGCAGCTGTAAATGAACAAAACATACTATTTTTGATTATTTTATATTGATTTTTATAAACAGGAAATGAAAGAATAGTTTATAACTGTAGAAAGCAATGATATGAATCAGTAGAAATGTGGTCCCTGTTTCGCTAGACATTTGGACAGAAAATGTTGAGATGGTTTAAAGAATGCCAGACCTTCATTCGTCCTTGGAGTATACTATTTGCGGATGCCATTTTTATATTTAATCAGACATAAAGCCAGATCCTCAGATGGCATAAATTGCCATTGAAATCTATAACTACTTCCCTTTAAACCAGTTGAGATCCCAAGACCTAACAGTGAGAAACGCTGGTGCAGTCTGGCATTTTTTAAAACAAATTTTAATGTCAAATCTCTCAAACTGTGATTTTATGCCTCTGTGACTACTGCATCATCCACTTCTCTGACCTACCAAAAACGAACATTCCCCCACTCCACTTTCAATTAATAAAGAAATGCAGCTGCTTATTTCCTCTTCCCTGGCCATCAATTTGATTATGTAACTCCTCTTTCTGTATCCTCCAGTGACTCTCCATCTACTATTGCATCACATTTAACATTGTCACCACCTTAAAAGTTCTATAAAACTGGCCCCTGCTTTTTCTCCCCACCAGACTTCCCATTGTCACTCTATCCCCTCTGCTCCAGCAATATTCCCAACTCTTGTCTATTTCTCACACAATTACTCCATGTTTTTTTCCATGTGCTGCCCTCTTTCCATACCCTTTAGCAGTGCCACCTCCCCGAGCTTATCTGTAAGGCCCTTACTTATGTCCATATAAAAGTCCTTCTTAGAGCCTGCTGTCCTACTTACAGTAAATCTTTTATTTAAAAAAATCCGTTTGTTATTGCCCATTCCAGGAGTGAGGGGAAATTTGGCCTTTAGTGTTGCACAAAATGTAAGTCATGGCATAATGTGGCTTTATATGCCAACAGCCCAAATGAATTATAGCCATCTCTGGGATGGAGAGCAGTGGTGATTCTCAGGAGAAGTTCAGCAGGAGCTTTAATGCTCATGAAGAGAAGACAGGCTGTTTTGTTGAAAGAGATGTACACCATAAAAGGCCTAATTTTTTCTACATTGTCATGATGTGGAGCAGAGTCAGCCCTGCTGGGATTCAAACCATGACTCCAGGGAGTCTAGGTAGTTCAAACCTGATGCTTAAGTCACTTAACTCTTTCCCATGACTGTAATAGCCTTGTTAACATTTTCTTTAATTCCTTAATTGAGTTTAAGGGCAGAAGAGACCATTAGATCATCTAATCTGACTTCCTGATAACACAGGTCCTTACATTTCATCCAGTTATACCTATATTGAGCTCAATAACTTGCATTTGCTGAAATCATATCTTCCAGAAAGGTGCATCCAGTCTTCCTTTAAAGACATCAGGAGATGGAGATTTCATCATTTCCTTCGGTAGTTTTGCTCTAGTGGTTAATCACACTCACTGCTGAAACATTGAGCCTTATTTCCAATTGTCTGACTTGAGCTTCTAGCCCTTGGTGGCTCCTATACTTTTATCCTTTACATTAAAGAACCGGGTATTTTCTCTCTGTGAAGCTACTTATATAGTGTGATCAAGTCACCTCTGAACCTTCTTTTTGATAAATTAATCTCTTTGAGCTCCTTGTCTCTTGCTGCAAGGCTCTTTTCTGCATGCTTTCCAATTTTTTTCAACATCTACTTTAAAATGTACATACCAGAACTGTTTGCAGTGTTCCAATATTGGTCTCATAAACAAAGGTAAAATCACCCCCCAGTATCAGTCTCACTGATCCTTTCTTCATACCACCAAGGAGTCCATTAGCCCTTTTTGCAACAGCATCACACTGGGAGCTCAGGTTGAGTTGCTTGTCTGCTATGACCCCTAAATCCTTTTCAGAATCACTGCATCTAGGATGCAGGACCTCATTTGGTAGGTATGGTCTGCATTCCTTGCTCCTTAGGGTATAACTTTTGCTTTTGGCTGTATTAAAATGCCAAAAGTGGGTGCAGCTTACCAGTGCTCCAGCTTGCCCTGTGTGGCTGCCCTGTCCTTCTCATTATTTACTATTTTGCTAATCTTTGTGTTATCCTCACAATTTTTTTTAGCAGTGCTTTTATGTTTACTTTGAGATTGTTGATGAAAATTTTGAATAGTGTCTATTGATGCCTGTGGAATCCCACTAGAAAACCTCCATTTCATGACTCCCTATTGATAACTGGCAGCTCTCAAAAATAAATCATCTTTTTATTAATCAATTTAATGTGTTCTTTATTGATATTGTATAGTGCTAATTTTTTAATCAGATGTCATGTGGTGCTAAGACAAATGCCCTACAAAAGTCTAAGCATATTACATCTACCATCTTTATTAACCAATGTGTAATCTCAAAGAATGAAATCAAGTTTACTGGACACAATCTGTTTTCCATAAAATAATGTTTAATTTCATTAATTATATTCATACCCTTTAATTCTTTATCAATTGATTCCCATATCAGCTTTTCCATTATTTTGCCTAGGATCAATGTCATGCTAACTGGACTGTTGTTACTTGGGTCATCCTGTTTGCCCTTTTTGAATATTGATAGCACTTTTCCTATATTCTGGAAACTCTTAGGTATTCTAAGATTTATTAAAAATTAACACCAGAGTCCTGAGATACCCTTCCTCAGACAGCTCTTTTAGCACTCTTTGGTACAAGTTATCTGAGCCTGCTGATTTTAAAAAGTTTATCCCTTGTAGATGTTTAACACATTCCTCAATTATTAATGTAGTTTTAAGTATTTCATCATCTTCATGTGATATAAGCACTTCTTTCCAAATAGAGAACAAAATTATTTATTGAACATGTTCAGCCTTTTCTGCATCACTATTAACAGTTTTACCCTCTACATCTAATTTTAGGTCTATACCATTACTAGGATTCATTCTGTTCCTAATTTACTTCTTGTCCTTCGCCTTGCCAGCCATAGATTTTTCCATGTTGTCTTCAGATTCCCTCATCAAATTTCTACACTTCATAACTCCTAATTTATATTGATTAGCATCTATTTCCCCTCTTTTAATTGTTATATATTGCTTTTTTATTTTTAATAATTCTCTTCACTTCATCACCGAATAGGGAGGAGCTTTTAACCAAAGTTATACTCTTTCTTGATTGCGTAATGGTGGCTTTTCGGCCATCCAATAAATTCTTAGAAAACTCCTAATTTTCGTTCACATTTTTCTGTCTTAATTTTTCCAGCCAGTCAATTTCACTCATAATTTTCCTCAGCTGTAGGAAATTAGCCCATTTGAAGCACCAAGAATTTAACTTTCACATGTTATTCCAAGTACTTTACCCATGAGGCTAAACTCTGTAATGGGTCAGCTCAGCATGTCAAAAATGATTCTGGACAAACTGATAACTTTCATGTAATATAAGTGGAGAGGTACTTGTTAGACAGTGTCCCAGGCTACTTGGTTTTGATCCACTGTTTATCTCTGACAGTTGTTTATTTTGCTGCTGCTGGTGTTGGTAGTGTGGTAGTCTTTTGGAGAGCCATATTTTTTATCAGCACATTGTGCCACACTCATTAGTGCTGCTAAAGCACAGAGTCTGTTACCCAGCTCTCCATTATCATTACAGACTCTTTTGATGAATTCATGACTCACGCACACACATTTGAATTGGAATAAATCTTGCTGTTAAAAGACCCAATCTAGGAGCGACTTTAAGAAAAAAAAATTGTTAAGTTGTTTTTTATATTTTGGATAGAAGACTCTCAAACAAAAATCTAAAGTAAGAGCCTTTCTTTACTTAAAAATCAAGATATTGACATCTTTTAAAATGGCTATACTATAATTTCTATTTTTGAGTTTCCAGAATATAGAGTGCATTTGTTGCACTAGGGCTATATGAAGTACTAGATGCATAATACCTGGATTGTTCAAATAGAGGTACTTCTAAAGATACTTATGTAGGTTTTTGTAACGATTGCTTTCATTTTTTTAGTGCTACTTTGAAGCATCTTGCTGTCTGTCAACAGCAAATCCCAACTATCTTCATCTACCCTCTATCATTAATGTATTATACAAATACTTTCGTAATAAACCTGAATAACCTAATAAATAGCTTCCAGAGGACGGAGAGCTCTTTTGTTTATTAGTTTGGTTAATGAAATAAAATTGACAAAGGAAAGAAAAGATTTATTGCTCCATAAATCTTAGGTATATTTTGTACATCCTTGGAACAACAACATTTTAGACATTAGCTTTGAAGAGATTTACAGGAGTCAAAGGTCATAGTTCCTGAAAACAGAGGAAACTACACATAGAGATTTTGTTTATTTTCTGTCTTTGAAAAAAACCAAATGAAGCCATTCAGTGTATACAGCAGAAGCACTTTGTTATGAGTATTAGAAGCAAGGACTGTAGATATTTTGGTCTCCCTGGTTACTATATGTAACAAAAACAAATGTAGAAAAACGTGTGGCTTTTCAGTATCACTGCTTGCTTTAACAGGGTTTTTATTACACGTTATTTAAATAGATACAGTAATTTTTATGGAACATCTGCCCATAGAATACACAACAGTGCAGTCTACAGCAGATTAGAAGAATCGACAATACGCAGTACTCCTGCTTGAGCCTGACTGGTAACAGACATGTACTGTCTTCAAGCTCAAGTGGCAGCTGAATAACTTAGTTTTCTGGTTGGGGGAAACCAAGGCACAGCAGAGGTTTTATTTTCCTCCACAGCGCTAACTGTTAAGATTTAGATAATGTTCCTCTATTTTGGCACATGATAGAATATCATTTATATAAAGGCTCAGGAACAGAGTTGCTAAAGCTGGCACAAGGAGATCCCCTTATTGACCAGTATCTTTTATATTATGTATGGCATTGGGTCCTCTTTGGCAAGTCCATTGAACAGGTGGGCCATTTTGAACCACCACAACATGCTGCAAGTAGACCTAGTACCTTGATGTGCATCTGTAAGGGTCTATCTAGGAGAATCAATCCCTCATTCTCTTTTTAGTTTAATCAAGGAAAATTTTGAGGGCTTTCTAGGCTTCTCGTAATGGATTGAAGTCCAACATGGGTACAATGACTCACTTAAACTCCATTCTTAAGCCTTATTTTGAGGTCTTCAAATGGTGCTTGGACTTAGGTCTGGCCTTCTGGTACCCAGCGTGCCCTACGGTCTGTTCTTTGTAGTGCACGACTCAACCATTTTTTAGAATACTTACGGAACAAAATTACCATTCACTTCAATTTCTTTTGTTGTATACTGATTGTTACTGATATCACTAATAATTCACTGAATTGTCTGTAAATGTCTATCTTTGGATGTCAGAAAGCTTTAAACATTCTAATTCCTAATCTGATTGACTGAGAAATTGACAAGTTATATTTTAGTGTCAGTTATGATATCTGTGGTTCATCAATTTGAAAGGTAATGTCTGGGTTTCTTTTACTGGATGGTTACTCCCTCAGTATATTGATGCATAACCTAATATACTAATGTACTTTATTTGTAGAGTGCTTATGAGGATAGCAGCTAGGTGCTTATTTACAAAGTTAAGCATAAATTGAATTGTAATTTGGTTGGGAACACAGTTATCTATGAAATAAGTTGGACCAAATACATACTTATTTGTTACTTCACTGTCATTTAAGGGCTGACATTTAGTTTCTGCCAATTTTTCCATTTTATAGCTAAAGTTTCCCCATTTCCTAGAGTATTTGCCTGCAGTTTTGATTAGAGCAGTTTAAATGTGTTTGAGCAATATAGCAGCAGCTAAATATGCTGGATGGATCCATTGTTTTCCTTATCCAGCTGACATTTAGGATCAAAATCTTTCAGTAAAATTAGTCTCTGAGTAACATGTTCTATATTACCTCATCCTGTTCTGTTCTCTGTTCTGCTTCCTGAAATCCTGCATAAGATACTTGTCTGTCAGTACAGGATTTCTTCACTGCCTGAAGAAGTTAGTCATATATTTTCTTTTGACTGGAGGCTTCCTGAAATGGATAACTCAGGATTGCTCCAAGGTAAACTCATAGGCTTCATTGAAATGTAAGTTCTTTTCTCCCATTGTGATTATATAGGAAAGTTTCACCTCCAAATAAAATCTGTAGGCTGCATTCCCAGGATCTGTGACACAGCTCTTCTACATGTAGGCAATGGTGGTAATATTCAAAGAGGCTTATCCTCATCTCCTCATGCTGTGGGGGGGTGTTACGCATGCACACAAGGTTTTAACAGCTCTCAGAAAACTCAAGTAACAGCGTTTTCCAATCTGAAGGAAAGTAAGTGTGGGATTAGGCTCTGGATATTGTAGATAATTTTAAAAGCGCTGCACACAGCCATATTTAACTGCTCTCAATCAATCCAGGCTGAGCATGGTTATATGCATAAGGAACAAAGGTCAAAGTCAAAGACTCAGAACAACCAGCAGCAAAAGTAATACTAAAAAAAAATCTTTTTTTTTTTTTTTTTTTTTTTTTTGGCTGACTGAATATTTACCACAGAGCTGCAGGCATAAGAAATTCCAGCATGGGGTGTATTCACTTTGGGAACATTGGGATTCTTTCTCTTGTAGCTGCCAAATTACAATGATGATATAATATTGTCAGCAGTATTTTCAATAAAAAAAACTTGTTTGGACATGACTCTTTCTAGATTGTGTAGAGAAATGCAGGCTTCCAATAAATGGGATGCCCTTCCTCCAAAACTATGCTCTTAAGTAGTCAGAATAAACTGACGAAAAGGAAAGAAAATCTTGGTTCCAATGGCAAATCTAGTGAGTAAGTAAATGATAAATATGTAAAGTCTTACATGGATTAGTTACAGTTTTGGAAGGCAATGAAATTCATGAAGAGTCTGAAGCAGTGATGGGTAAATTCCAAACTTTTGTATGAATTAAAAAATGAAGATGTTAGAGCTATTCCTTAACAAACAGTGATATTTAATCAAGTCCAGTATATAGAAGACATCAGACCTAAAATGTCAAATAGACCTTGGGTTTCTAGGAGGCCTTCAGATACACTAAAGATGAAATAGAAAAGAAATTGATGTGAGTTTATCTTCTTCTTCTTAAATTGCATTTTCAGAATTTTTTGTTGGGAGGATGGGGGAAAAGGACTTCCAGAAAATGTTCCATATGCTTCTGCAAAGTTGTTTGGCAACTGTGCCCTCCTCTTGGGATCACTGAGCAAGTATGAAATTTTGTTCTGATGTTATTCCATGAAGGCCACATTTTCAGTGGATGGGACCCCACTTGTACGTGCATTTTGTGTATAGATCCCGGGTCCCTTTCTTTAAAAAGTTGTCCCATAATGCTGGTATATTTATATGCTAGAGTTTTGGTGAGCAGAGGCTTGAGGGAACAATTTCATACTGATCCTAGCAAGAGTAGAGGACTGTGCAGCTCATGGATTGAGTATACTTAGTAATTTATAAATCCTGCTGGTTTCCAAATGTTCTGCATTTCTAGTCTAGCCCTCTAATATCACTCTGAATAGAAGGTCAGATTGAATGTCAGGTGTTGACAAAGTACTGATTGTTTCCACTTTGCAAGCACCATAAAAGTCAAGAGAAAAGCATTTCGCTGCCTTTCCTTATTAGGAAAAACAAATAGTGAATTTAATGCTTCTGAAAGGTATTGGCTTGACAGCATGGGAAACAGAAGGCTTCAGTCTACTTACAAACCAAGTACATAATAGGCAGAAGCAATACAGCTTCCCCGTGCTGTACTGACACTGTATATCCAGCTTGACCTGGGGGGACCACCTGCAGGGTTGAGAAGATGGTTCTTTTTCTCAGTGCCAGTTCAGATCCTTGGCTTGTCTGCAGATACTTCCAACAAAGAATTTTTGTGGTTTCTCTCTCCCGCACGCCCCATCATTCTATATTGTTTCATTTGCCAATCAGAATTAGCCCCCTCGAGCTTTAACTTCATCAAGCAAATTAATATTAGTGCAATAATTGTTGTGTATTGCAACCTGTTATTTCCTCATTAATAGCTGATGTATATGATTCAAACCCCATATGTTATTGAAACACAGTACATGTTCCCAATTAAGAATATCCTGCAGCGTTCTTGATCATCCTTAGCAGTTAGCATATTGTTGGAGTTCATCCACAGGGTAAATGCTGTAACCTGACTGTGAGCTCTTGGTCATCAAGTGCTTTTAATTTGTAGCTGTATCTTGTGCATGTCGCTGAAGAGATTTAGAGGAAAGCAAAATAAGAGTGGTGATAGAGCAATTGTCCTGAAAGACTGTGACTTTTAATTTGGGTCACTGGCATACAATTGTTTCCTTGACTTAATCAAAGGTAGAAAAAGGTTTCCACTGTTCCATAGACATATGCATAGCAATTAAATTTGTTAAGATTTGAAACAGAGATAAAATGCCTGCTCCCACCTTCATCTCCTCCCTCCTCCTCCTCCAAAACAAGTACTTACATTTAAACACCAGGAGATGACTACAAAGTAGTTGCATCAAGTTTTGTCTCATTAGTGTTCAGCAAAACTGTGGTAGTGAAAAGGGAAATGAAGCAAAGAAATAATATGGAGCAGACTCAATGGTGGCCCAAGTTTTGCACCATTGAGGGCCATACTGGAAACCTCCCAAAAGCCTGAAGCTATGCTAAATTTGCGTAAATATTTACATAGAATTTTAATCTGTGATAAATAGGCATTTATTACTTTTTTTATGGAGCAGTGTGTGCTTTAAAATTACTTTAAAATACGGATGAAATATGCTTTGAGGGCTGCAAGAAAAGAAGTCTGAATGGGAAGGCTGGTGCAGCTTCTCTGAAACCAACTTCTTGCTAGCCAGCTTTATCTTTTAGACAGTCACACACATTATGAAATGCAGATTTGAATCTTTTGTGAGCATGATCTGATTTTCTCAGGCACATAATAGAAAAAGTCTGTTCACAAATATAAATGCTTCCCAAGAAGCTTGCACAAATAGCTGATGTCTTTTGTAACTCTGGTTATCTGTCACTCAAAAGGCATTATCCAACATTTAGCGTTTTTTCTTTATGGAGCCTTCAGCTGAAAATGGGTTGCAAACAGCTGGAATTTTTTTTTAATCCATTTGAAAGTGTCTGAACCATTGGTTGAACAAATCTTGAATCATCTTGGTCTAGTCAGCACAGGGAAGACTGTCACACTCATTCTTTGAGTATTTGTTGGCAAGTCTGAATGTGGGAAAGATTGCCACTGACACTTTCCATGAAAATATTTCCAGCTGCAAGCAAACGTCTCCTCTTCCCTTGGTTCTCCAACTCCTCTGGGCAGTTTTCCCCCACAAGCAGCTGCAAACAAAGTTGTCCACGCCTCTCTGCTCTGAAGGCCCTTCCACTGCTTTGCAGCTTTATATAAGTACCCCAAAATTTTTTTTCTTGGCTGATGAGATTCAAGAAGTGTCTTCAAATGTACTGAGTGGAGCTCTGCACAAAGTGGCGAAGCTTGTTGAACTAGCTGAAGAATGACCCTTCTATTAACTTTCAAAGCTAATTCTATGAACTCTGTGATCTTCTCAGCCTCTTCTCTCCCTCCCGTACTTGTGCCAGTACGTTACTCCCTCAGAAAGATGAAGCTGGAGCAGCTCAGGAACTAATAGGTGTTTACCATCTCTCGGTAAAATTCTGTTACATTCAGTGATGGTAGATAAACAAGTTAGCTGGATTTTTCTGTTAAATAGCTCACAATCTTGACATGTGAAGGGTCTCACTAAAGTCTCATGGTAAACACTCCACCAAGCTGAGAGAGGGTTCACCTCAGAGCACTGTTGTCCCAGAATGTCTGCCTACAGACCCAGGAAAACAACACTACATTGGTTCATGTCTGCAGGATTTTTCTCCCAGTGATTATTTTTGGAATTAAAGCTTAGTTTCTGCAGAAATTAAGTGACTGCTGCTGGTCTGAAGGAAACACTTGGGGTTCATGTGGCTGGTGACTATGAAGTGCCACTATGAATGACAATGAAGTTGTGGCATCAGGGAACAACTGAGAATAATTCTATGGCCCAAGATATGGAAAGACCCAAGTTCTAGTCCTGGCCCTATTGACTATTTATTTATACTTGATGGAACAGCTCCAACAGGACAGATTGAGAGACATGTGTTAGAATTTCCCAGAGACTAGTGGCTAGGGCACTCTCCTGTACTATGGGAGACCTATGTTCAAACCCCTTCTCCACATTAAGGCTGCAAGGGGAATTAAACATGAGTCTACCATGTCCCAGGTAAGTACAGGGCTTAAAGTGATAAGAGAGCTGTCATCCTCCTCTGCTACTACTACCAGTACAGGGGAAAAATCTATTTCAGGTCAATTCACTCACCCCAAAACATTTTTTTTTCAATTTGCTAATTTTTTTCCACAGTTCTTTGATTCAGTTCAGGTTGAACCAGGTTTCTTAATTATTTATAAAATTGCCAGTGAACCATAAAATCAGTTATTTGCCCAGCTTTAACCAATAGCCAT
This sequence comes from Chelonoidis abingdonii, assembly GCF_003597395.2. NCBI lineage: Eukaryota > Metazoa > Chordata > Testudines > Testudinidae > Chelonoidis > Chelonoidis abingdonii. The sequence goes on from NC_133773.1 coordinate 44,004,470, forward strand.
TCACCAAAACTGCCTCAGTGTTCCCAGCCCAAGCCTCACCTGCACTTGCAACACTGTCTCTGATGCCATGCTACCATTGGTGGTACAGGCTTTGGTGGCCAGATTCTTCTTCCTGTCAAAGTCTTCAAAAATTTGCTCCTGAAATCTGTGTGCAGTGTTGTATTCTCATGATTTTTATCATGACTCTTATGATACATTTTTAATCCCTCCCACCCCAGTTCTTTCTTTCTTTCTTTCTTAATCCTAGAAGCTCAAACACCAGAAGGCAAATAGAAAGAAACTAACATTTTATTTTTTAAAATATTGTCTCATTTTAAAGCCAATCTCCTAATTTTGGACTAGAAATTACTCTTGATTTTTGGATGTTTGGCATTGACACTGCTGTGTGCAATTCCTGTAAAAGTCCATCAAAGTTGTACACATATCTGAGGACAGAATTTGTTTCATAGTATTTAATGCTTCCTTTTCTGACTCTATACTATTAGTTAACTAACACACGTTATTCCAAAACTATACTGACAGCAGTTACGAACAGAGGATTTAGCAGCATGACTTGGTTCTATAGCTGAAGTAATCAATAATGAAGCAGCCAAACAATTTGTTTTATTAAGAACTTGGTCACACAGAATATAGGGAACAACAAAGTTAGTAGGTACTTAAAAAAATTCTAGGAATTTTAACAGAAAGTTGAAAATAATTAACATGAAACCATATCTTTTAAAATAACTTGCTATATAAGAACCTAATCCTGCAACATTTAAGCACATGAGCAACTTTAATCACCTGCGTAGTCTCATTTACGTCAATGGGACTCTTCAGGAGACTAAAATTACTTGTGTGTATGCAGGATTAGCCTTATAGATTCATAGACTCTAGGACTGGAAGAGACCTCAAGAGGTCATCGAGTCCAGTCTCCTGCCCTCATGGCAGGACCAAATACTGTCTAGACCATCCCTGATAGACATTTATCTAACCTACTCTTAAATA